>NW_017616755.1:910788-1188288 GCF_001879475.1 Ipomoea nil | reverse complement strand
TGTTAAAAATGCTAATTGCACTTTTTTTTCCAAGTTCATCGATCAATTTGGAGTTTAATCAAGTTCAATCACTTAATTGTTATCCCCCAAATAGTTCAATGACTTATTTGTACCTTTTCCTTTATACTATTAAACAAAAAAGTATATAAAAAAATGGAAAATGACATTTTCCCCCCTAAGTTATATACTTATAGCACTTTTCCGTCCTTAATTATTCATGTAAGCACATTAACACCCTCAATTATTCTAAAAGTGACGATTTTTCCCCATGATATATTAAATTGACATTTCTACCCTTAAAGTAAACATTTTATTTATTTTTTTCCCCAACAAATTATTGTTTATACGTAGGTATGACCACGGTTCAGTTCGAACTGAACCGGACACTATAGCTATCGAATTTAAAATTTTCGATTATGATTCAGATCCAGAATCTAATATTTGGATTTCAGTTTATTAAAATTATGAATCGAAAAAACTGAATCCTGAACCGTGAACCGACTGTTCTGGATCCGGTTCGCGATTTTGAACTGTCTTTATTTTATTTATTTATTTATTTTTAAAATAGTCTTATTCAACAATAAATATAAATATAAAATATATATATATATATATATATATATATATATATATATATATATATATATATATATATATATATATATATATATATATATATATATATATATATTCAGTTTGGAACATGAACCAGCTGTTCCGGTTTGCGATTTTAATAAAATCTAAATGTCAGGTTTCCGTTCTAAATTGTAATTGGAATATTTCGATTTGGTTGCTATAGTGTCTGTTTGGTTGGAACCAAATCGTGGTCATAATTTGTTGGAGAAGAAAAATAAATGAAATATTTATATTTATTTTAAGGGTAAATATGTCCATTTAACATTTCAGAGGAAAAAATAGCCACTTGAATAATTCAGGGAAAAAAAAGTGTTATAAGTATATAACTCAGAGGGAAAAAGTGCTATTTTCCGTAATATGTAAAGCACTAAAATATAATCTAAATTTTAATAACTATATGATCAAATCTATACTTAGTATTGCATAGTGTTGGATCATAGTGCTGCACTATGCTTACTTTTTAATGGATCACTAATCCTGTGACGGATCAAGCAGGTTTAACCACAGAGTTCTTTGGCTATCTAATTGCTATATTTCACTTAAAATCAATTGGTGATAAGTAGGTTGACATTAATCATTTAATCACATCCCTCCATGTTAAATCAGAGCGCTACATCTCGAATCGAGCATGAGCTGAACTCGGTCAACGCCCAACAATCTGTTGGAACTTGGAAATAAACAAGTCGATTTTATCACAAAATAATATTTATATATATACACACGAATATATATATATATATATATATATATATATATATATATATATATATATATATAGAGAGAGAGAGAGAGAGAGAGAGAGAGAGTTCCCCAATCAGGTGAGAACAGGGACTTAAGTGATAACATAAGGTCAAATCGTGACCATTAATCTTTATTTTTGCACGGTTAGGATCCAAATCAGCTGTAGCACTTTAAACCCCGTTTATTAGAGATTTATTTGGGATCCAAAAAATTTTTTGTATCAATAATACAAACAAACAACCAGGCAGAGATTTGTAAGGCTCTGATACCAAATGTTAGATAATAAATTTAGTCTAACATGAATTGTAGTAAACGAGTAACCTGCCTCGTTACAGCGGAAGCTTTAGGATCGCCCGGATATCCCCAGCCATAGTCGTTCGAGATGGTAAACCTGCAGAAAGGTTAGTGTCGTTTTGTCTACCACTTCTCTCCCGAATACGTGATGGTGCGTGTTCTGAACTCGGGAGCTGTGGGAGGACTGTTTTGCTTAGAAGCCTACATGCCATCAACATAGGCAGATATTCAGTTAAAGCTTAACTGAATATCCTGAGTTGCATAACAGATTAAGTCACTAATTGACTCAATCTCCTACTTGCACCACAGCCACCCAATAATACAATATATTATAATATATTGTATTTAGGGAAAATACTTACATTATTAATTTATCATAGGCCAAGATTTAAAAGGGGGGGGGGGGGGGGGGGGGCGAATTTGTAATTTTGTTTTATGAGGGTTACGGGAATCTCTACAGCTTATTCACTTGTGTCAATTGGATTGCACAGAATCAGTGTTACCAACCTCCTTCCGTCCTAGCAACTTAGACGAGAACCCCGGGGGATTTTGCATGCGAAAATCTGTGATTACACCATTAAAGCAGTTCAGTATAAATTCAATTTTTGCATTACACTGTTCATATCACATACAAACAAACACTACATAAAAAACAAACAAGCAAGTTAAATGGGCACGGTAACAAATATTTATATTCTGTTTTGAGGCTGTTGGTGCAAAGCCATACGATAAAGTCGTTTAGTAAAGGTATGGACAGAGATTTGGCACTAGCACCCCACATTAACCGGGCAACAGTTGAACTGGTTAGCATTTTTTAAAAAATCATTTAGTTTCTGTATTTCTTTTGCAATTTTCTTAAGTTTGAATAACGTTATTAGACCCCTAGCTAATTGTGTATTCATTGTGCGTGTGAGCAGTTTTTCTTCCCTATTCTACAAGTGGATCACTATTACGTTGTGTGCATCAACACAAAGACACGCCAGTTCGACATTATAGATAATTCATCCGCCCCGACGACCAAGAAAGAGAAGTACAAGCACATTCCAGATGAGTTGGTTAGTTTTAATTCAATGAAGTTGTTTAAGTTTAGTTATGATTTGGGTGTTGATTCGTTTGGGATGTGCGACTGCCAACCAAACCTCTGGACACGCTGCTGCACTGCTTGATTAGTTTGGGATGTGTAAAAGCTAACCAAAGCTACTGGACAAGAAATATGCTGCACTTACAATTCGCATGTGACATGCAAAATCCAACCAAAGCTACTGGACAAAAATGATGATGCAGTGCTGACTCGCTTGTGATGTGCAAAAGTCACCAAAAGCTACTGGATATAAATGATGATGAATGACGCAAGTGCTGCTGCAATATCGAACAAGCTGCTTCTGCTTTGAACAAGCTGATTTCGAACGGCAATAGATGTAGGATGTATTATTAGGATTATATCTGTGTCGTGTATGTTATACACTTCCTTAAAAGCATTTGCGACCAGGGTATCGCTGCTTTCGACAGGAAAACACAGAATCACAAGAACATGTATTTTAAGAATTCTCAGGTAATCTCTTCTTTTCAGTGCCCTTGATGTTATGAAGCAGTGGGTTTATATACTAGTTGTATGAAAACCACTCCTCCATTACAAGCCAAATGAGTCCTATAAAGAGGGAGAGCAAGAGAAGGATCTCCACTAATTATCCACACACACCTCACGTTTCTGTACATGGTGTGCGGACAAGGTGGTCAATGAAAACCACTCCTCCATTACAAGCCAAATGAGTCCTATAAAGAGGGAGAGCAAGAGAAGGATCTCCACTAATCATCCACACACACCTCACGTTTCTGTACATGGTGTGCGGACAAGGTGGTCAAACTTCCTTAAAATTAGGAGTTAAAAAAAAATGTGCGGACCAAAACTTTGACCCCACCACACGTGGCACGTGCGGGATCTCCCCTTGTTCCCTCTTCATAATACTTCAAGCCATTTAAAATAAGTGGTAATTTAAATAGTGGGAGATAGAAAGGTAGATAAGCAATGTGGGACAAAGCCTACTCTTTAAATGTCCCCAACAATCCCCCACACATTTAAAGTGGTAATTCAATACTGTACCAACCTGAGTGTACATTCGAGTTAATTTCCATATCAGTGTATAAGACTTGAACTGACATGTAGTGGAGCCAAGTAACTCTTTTCCCGAGAGTGAATAAGATCTTGAACTCATCGGTCAGTCGAGTTTTGAACTTAGTTGCACTCATTAACTTTGTACCAGTCCCTGTCTCGTCTATTTCTACATATAGACATTTTAATCTGTCAAGTCTATCTCTGCATAGACTACCTGTAACAGGCTACAGACTTGTCACTGGTTTTTTCCCAGTTTTGTAAGTCTTTCCGTGATCTCATATGCCCATCATATGTGGTGCATCACGAATTTCTTACCACATTGGGTTTCAAACCCATTTCCCTTGACGTATCAAGGACGGTCTTACGATTTAGACCTTTAGTGAAGGGGTCTGCTATATTCTTTTCAGATCTCACAAATTCCATTGTGATTACCCCATTCAACATTAACTGCCTTACAGACTCATGTCTGACTCTTATGTGTCTTCTTTTGCCATTATAGACACTGTTTTGCGCAACACAGATGGCAGTTTGTGAGTCACAGTGTATTGGAACTGCAGGTGCCGGACACCCCCACAATGGCACGTCTGCTAGTAGGTTTCTCAGCCACTCTGCTTCCTGGCTTGCCAGATCTAAAGCTATAAATTCAGCTTCCATCGTTGATCTGGCAATGCATGATTGTTTTGATGACTTCCATGAGACAGCGGCTCCACACATAGTGAATACATATCCACTTGTTGAGCTTGCATCATCGCCACCATTTACCCAATTCGCATCGCAATACCCTTCTAACACAGCTGGAGACCCTTTATAGTCTAGACCCCAATCTACTGTGCCTCTTAGGTATCTTAGTACCCGTTTTAGTGCATCCCAATGTAAGTCACTCGGGTTGTGGGTATAGCGATTGAGTTTATTTACTGTGTATGCAATGTCGGGTCTAGTGTAGTTCATGAGGAACATCAGACTACCGATTATTTTTGCATACTCTTCTTGCGACACACTATTCTCTATGTTTTTTGACAATTTTACACTGGGATCGTAGGGGGTCTTGGCTGGAGTTACATCATAACTCCCAAACTTCTTTAGAAGTTTCTCTGTATAATGACCTTGAGATAAGAGGTAACTCTCCTTGGTTTTTGTGACTTTTATCCCAAGTATCACATCTGCCTCCCCTAGATCTTTCATGTCAAACTTTTCACATAGATTCCTTTTCGTGTCTTTTATAGTCTCAATATTAGGACTAAAGATTAACATGTCATCTACATAGAGACATATGATCACAATGCTAGACTTGCTCTCTTTAGTATATAAGCAGGCTTCTGACCGGTTAGTAGTATAACCCAGGTCTACTAAAGTTTTATGAAATTTTTCATACCACTGCTTGGGGGCTTGTTTCAAGCCATACAGATATCTCTTGAGTCTGCATACTTTCCCTTCTTGACCAGGATCTACGCATCCGGGAGGTTGTTCCATATAAATTTCTTCTTCGAGTTCACCATTGAGAAACGCAGTTTTCATATCCATCTGGTGAACCAACAACCTGTGTAGAGATGCTAAAGCAAATAGAACACGAATAGTTGCTATTTTAGTTACCGGTGAGTAAGTAAAGAAATAGTCCTCACCGAATTTCTATGTGTAGCCTTTTGCCACTAGTCTGGCTTTAAACCTTTCAATTGAGCCATCTGGTCTCAATTTCCTTTTAAAGATCCATTTGCAACCGATAGGTTTGCAACCTCTTGGTAGATTCACTAACTCCCAAGTGTGATTAGACTGTATGGAGTCTAATTCATTTTTGACAGCCTCTTTCCATAATGTGGAATCTACTGAGCGCATAGCTTCTTGAAAGGTTTTTGGTTCTTCCTCTAGGACCAATTGACATATGAACTGGTCACAAATCTCATTTATGTCTTTCAATTCTGTTAAGTATGTTATGAACTCAGAACCAAAATTTTTCTCTATTCTAGCTCTTTTACTCCTCCTTGGTTCTTCAGTAGGGTTTGAGAAACTCGGAAAAGAGTCCGTAGAATTCTGTTGAAGGCTAACATTAGATGCGGGATAAGGTGATTTCATAGGAAAAACAGTTTCAAAGAAAATAGCATCTCTAGCTTCACACATTGTACGATTTTCTAAGTACATGAATCTATATGCAGCACTGTTCTCAGCATACCCAACAAAGATGGCATCCGTCGTTTTAGGTCCCAAGTTGGGCATTTTGAAGGACGGTAGTCCTACTTTTGCTAAGCAGCCCCATACTCTTAGGTAACTAAGGTTTGGGGCATGCCCCTTCCAAAGTTCATAGGGTGTTTTATCAAACCCTTTGTGCGGTACTCTATTTAGAATGTGGTTTGCTGTTATAGCAGCTTCCCCCCACAAAGAGTCCGGAGCACCTGAACTGATTAGCATTGCATTAATCATCTCCTTGAGAGTTCGATTTTTTCTCTCAGCAATGCCATTTTGTTGGGGAGTGTATGGTGCAGTAACTTCATGTATAATGCCAGAACTTTCACATAGTGTTTTAAGAGAATTTGATTCATATTCTCCCCCTCTATCAGAACGAAGCCTTTTTATCTTTTTGTCTAATTGGTTTTCTACTTCATTTTTAAAAACCACAAATTTCTGTTCAACTTCGTCTTTTGATCTCAATAGATAAAGTTTTGTGAAACGCGAAAAATCATCAATAAATGTAATGTAGTAACGTTTTCCACCTTTACTTTCAGTGGTTTTGAAATCGGTTAAATCCGAGTGAATCAGTTCTAAAATTGATGTTTTTCTATTACATACTGTTGAGAATGAATTCTAGCAAATTTTGATTCAACGTAAATTTCACATTGTGTGCATGCTTCACTTGACAATTTTGGCAACAAATTCATGCTCTTTAGCCTGTTTAAACATTTGGGTGCCAATATGTCCTAATCTATCATGCCAAAGATTTAAAGAAACAACTATATAAGCAGAAGAGGAAGCTTTATTATTGGCAACATTGTTTGAAATGAGATCACATTTAGTAGAGCCTACTCTAGCAACTTGATTTCTAGCTACAGAGGCATCTAACACAAAAAGGCCAGCACGAAAATATCCCTTTCCCAGGTATTTCCCACAGTGAGTCAGAACCAAACGGTCAGACTCGAAAACCATTTTTATTCCAGCCTTATTCAATAGGCCTCCGGAAATAAGGTTTCTACGCAGGGAAGGGACATATAGCACATTTTGCAATAACAGAAGCTTTCCTGAATAAAGCATTAACTCAATTTTCCCTCTACCACTTACCTTAGCGATACTGGAGTTTCCCATAAAAACTTGTTCATCCCCGGTGTTGAGCTCGAGCACCTTGAATAGGTCCTTGTTGTTGCAGAAATGACGGGATGCTCCCGTGTTCACAACCCACTCATCTGGATCTCCTACCATGTTTGCTTCAGTTATTACAGCTGCTACCATTTCGGTACCTTCTGGATTTTCCACCATGTTAGCTTGGTGTTGTTGTCCTTCATTGCTTGGCTTTTGACCGGTTTGGTTTGTTGAGCCTTTCCTGTGATAGCAGTATTTGGCTTTGTGCCCACGTTTTCCACAAACGTAACATTCTGGGTTGTTTTTCCCTTTTTTTCTGAATTTTACCGTTTTTGACACGGTTATTATTGTTTGGTTTTGAGCCTTTCTTTTGGTTTCTGGCACCTTCCCCAGGCTTTGACCTGTTAGAACTCCCACCCATTTCAACTACATTAGCATTAATATTGTCAGAAAAATTACCAGATTTTTGAACCAGGCGATTTTCTTCCTCTATATTGATTGTGTGGATTAGTTGTTGCAGGGTGTGATTATTGAGTTCATGTTTCGACTTGTTCTTGAAGTCCAGCCACGAGTCAGGTAGTTTATCAACCAAAGCGTCGGTCAAAAAGGCATCATTAACCACAGCCCCTTCAGATGTCATATCAGCTACCAAGTTTTCAAAGTCGTGTACCTGTTCTGTAATCGGCTTGGCATCCGTCATTTTGAAGTGTAGCCAGCGATTCACAACATATTTTCGTCTTCCAACGTCATCAACGCCATATTTTTCTTTCATCATCCCCCAGATCATTTTTGCAGACTTATGCACTGAAAACATATCAAAAAGTGGATTACTCACCCGTTGGAGAATTAACGCGCGTGCAGTTTTGTTGTCTTTCTCGTATTTTGTACGAGATGCTTGGAGAGTCGTGGACGACTGCTCTGGAGTCGACTTTGCAGCAGTTGAGTCTGCTGAAGTGGCCTGCGTTTCCGTGGTTGTAGCAGTTTTCTCAGTTGACTGCACCACAACCTCAGCAGGCTTCTCAAGATCTTCAAAAATGACATAGTCCACATCTTTGGACTCCAGAAGCATCAAGACCTTACCAGCCCATCTCTTGTAGTTTAAACCCCACGTGAGAGGTTCAATGGGAGCAACATCAGAGTTGTTGTTCGTCGACTGCGACATAGCTGAACAAATGCTTTTAATTGTTGATTCGTTTGGGATGTGCGACTGCCAACCAAACCTCTGGACACGCTGCTGCACTGCTTGATTAGTTTGGGATGTGTAAAAGCTAACCAAAGCTACTGGACAAGAAATATGCTGCACTTATAATTCGCATGTGACATGCAAAATCCAACCAAAGCTACTGGACAAAAATGATGATGCAGTGCTGACTCGCTTGTGATGTGCAAAAGTCACCAAAAGCTACTGGATATAAATGATGATGAATGACGCAAGTGCTGCTGCAATATCGAACAAGCTGCTTCTGCTTTGAACAAGCTGATTTCGAACGGCAATAGATGTAGGATGTATTATTAGGATTATATCTGTGTCGTGTATGTTATACACTTCCTTAAAAGCATTTGCGACCAGGGTATCGCTGCTTTCGACAGGAAAACACAGAATCACAAGAACATGTATTTTAAGAATTCTCAGGTAATCTCTTCTTTTCAGTGCCCTTGATGTTATGAAGCAGTGGGTTTATATACTAGTTGTATGAAAACCACTCCTCCATTACAAGCCAAATGAGTCCTATAAAGAGGGAGAGCAAGAGAAGGATCTCCACTAATCATCCACACACACCTCACGTTTCTGTACATGGTGTGCGGACAAGGTGGTCAATGAAAACCACTCCTCCATTACAAGCCAAATGAGTCCTATAAAGAGGGAGAGCAAGAGAAGGATCTCCACTAATCATCCACACACACCTCACGTTTCTGTACATGGTGTGCGGACAAGGTGGTCAAACTTCCTTAAAATTAGGAGTTAAAAAAAAATGTGCGGACCAAAACTTTGACCCCACCACACGTGGCACGTGCGGGATCTCCCCTTGTTCCCTCTTCATAATACTTCAAGCCATTTAAAATAAGTGGTAATTTAAATAGTGGGAGATAGAAAGGTAGATAAGCAATGTGGGACAAAGCCTACTTTTTTATAACCATTACTTAAGAAATATAGTTATAAATATTGTTGGATATGTGCGAAAAATAAAACACATCGAAACTTTATAAAAATATTCATAACAAAATATGAAACATAATTAATTTTATAAAATAATTTGAATAGAAAACACATTATAAATTACACATATTAAATATTAAAAAGGTGATTGTGTTGAAGCCGTAGGAGAAGGACTCAAAAATATGTAGAACGATGTTAATGCAAGGATTTGAGACCAAAACCTTTCCCATTAACAAACACATGCCTTACCAACTAAACTAACTCCATACTTGTTAATATTTACTAGTTTTTTTTTTTATACTAATACTAAAACCTATACTATATATACATATGTACATACAAAAATTATATATGGGGTGGGGGTGGGGGTGGGGTGAGGGGGAGCAACTGACCCTCCTGCCCCCCCCCCCCTTTGGCTCCGTCCCTGCGCGGGAGGGAAAAAACACCATGGACTGTGCAATATATGTCATGAGGCATATGGAGACATAGGCTCTGTTTGGCAGAACTTATTTAGGAGTTTATAGCTTATTTTAAACTACTAATAAGCTATAAGTTCTGTTTGGTAATGTTCCCAAAATAAGCTCCTAGCTTAAAATAAGAGCTTATTTTGGAACTCTACTTTAGGTAGCGTTTCAAAATAAGCTCATAGCTTCCTAACTTTTTTTTTTTTCCATCTTTATCCTTATTATTTTAACGAAATGATATAATTACCCTTTCCAATTAAAACCCTTTCCTCTTATCATTTATCTGCAACTTTCACCGCAATTATTATTATTATTATTATTATTATTATTATTATTATTATTATTATTATTATTATTATTATTATTATTATTATTATTATTATTATTATTATTATTATTATTATTATTATTATTATTATATTTGCAACAATATTGCTACTTCATTGTGAGATTCTAGATCATGATTATGCTAATAGTTTTATTTTAAAATGTTAATTTTTTAAAGATAAAATGTTAAATTTTAATATGTAAACAAACTAATTTAAATTTTATGAAGATGTCATTTTTAGTCTTTTTACATTTATCAGCTTATTAAAAAGTTAATTTTACCAAACACTTTCAATCATAACATCTAGCTTAATAGCTCTTCCGTTTTCAGCTCCGAGCTTATAGATTTTCAGCTTTCAGCTTTCAGCTCCTAGCTATTGAACAGTTAGTTTTTCAATTAGATTTTAGCTATGTTGTTAGATCTTTTCTCAGTTTGTTATCTATTTCTCTGCTATCTTCTATGTATAAATAACAACAGCTTATTCATGAATAAATGAACACAACTCATATTATTAATTTGGTATCAGTTAAGCCATTCGATCCTCATGGCTGATAACAATATTCCACCTGCTGCTAATGATGGCTCGTCCGGCGGTTCTACTGCAGTTGTCGCCGTCTCAGAGTCCAAATCGACGACCTTACTCCATCAGGCGCATCACCATGTATCGCTCAAACTCTCTTCATCGAATTACCTCTTCTGGAAAGCCCAGCTCGTGCCTTTCTTGCGCGGGCAGAACCTCTTCGGCTTTGTTGACGGTACGAATGTGTGTCCGCCGGCGATGGTGGCGTCTTCCTCGTCGACGACAGCGCAGGTTGTGAATCCTCTCCATGCGATATGGGTGCAACAGGATCAGTCAATCCTGAGCATGCTTATATCCTCCATGGCCGACGAGGTGCTGTATCTGTCCATAGGTCATGCAACCTCTCGATCGGCGTGGGTTGCCATCGAGACTGCCCTCGGTTCTTCCTCACGGGCTAGATCGTTGAGTTTGCTTACGCAACTCCAAAGCCTCAGGCAGGGGGAGTCGATGCCGGCAGAGTATCTCGGAGAGCGCAAGTGCTTGTGGAACAACTCGCTCAGGCCGGGCGTCCGATCGGCCTCGACGAACAGAATCTCCATGTTTTCCGGGGGCTTCGACCTGAATACCGGAGTCTAGTAGCCTCCCTGACCACCAAAAGCGCGCCACTGACCATTCACGAGGTAGCGGACCTGCTGGCCACTCATCAATATTTATTTCCAGACGAGTCCAGCTCTGTACTACCTTCGTCACCTGCGGCCATGGTAGCCCAGCATCCGTCTCCTACTTCTCAGCAACACCGTGGTCGCGGACGCAGCAATCGTGGAGGTCGGGGACGAGGCCGCAACCGAGGCGGTATCCGGTGTCAAATTTGTGACATACCTGGACACACAGCGCTGACATGCTATCAGCGCTACTCCGACACCACCGGCAACCGAGTTCCACCCTCACAGATCGGACACCGATCGGCGCCGCCGCACCAGGCGCATGTGGCCGCCCACCAGCCTTACCAGCAAGATGACTTCCATACTGCTCCGTTCAATGAATGGTTGCCCGACACTGGAGCATCATCGCATGCAACACCTCACGCAGCCAATCAGAATAACGTCGAGCCTTATAGCGGAGAAGAAACACTTCGCGTAGGGGATGGTACAGGTTTGTCAATACAAAACACTGGGTCTCTACACTTCCACTCTATGTCTCGGTCACTGTCCCTAAATAATATTTTACATGTCCCTAAGTTACGTGCCTCTTTAATTTCTGTACAAAAATTCACTCGTGACAATAACGTTTATTTTGAGTTCCATCCTAACTATTTTGTTGTGAAGGACTGTATCACCCAGCAGGTCCTGCTTAAAGGCCCCAGTCACGGAGGGATGTACTCACTCAATACGTCGCCTCCAGTTGCGTTTGTCACAGCCAAAACATCTCTGCGAATATGGCACAACCGTCTCGGTCACCCACATCTCCGCGTCCTCCGTCAAGTTCTTTCCCGTTGTCCAGTTCAAGGTTCTTTAAATACCCTCAATAATTTATGTACAACGTGCCAGATGGGCAAATCGGCACGCTTTCCTCTCCCTCGTATTGAGTAGTCTAGCAATTCTGCACTTGAATTAATTTTTACCGATATTTGGGGACCATCACCGGTCCCGTCTGTAGATGGTCATCGCTATTTTGCCCTATTTGCAGATGACTTTTCTTGCTACGTGTGGTATTATCCAATGAAGTTAAAAACAGATATTTATTCTGTATTTCATATGTTTCGTACCACCGTAGAAAAATGCTTCTCTAAATCCATAAAATGTATACAATCTGACATGGGTGGTGAGTACCGTAAGCTACACTCGGTCTTTACCGAAGCCGGTATCACCCACCGGCAATCATCCCCACACACCCACGAACAAAACGGGCGTGTGGAACATAAGCACCTCCATGTAGTCGAAACCGGCTTGGCGCTACTCGCTCAAAGCCATGTTCCCCAAAAATATTGGTCGTATGCTTTCGAGTCAGCAGTTTATCTAATTAATAGACTGCCTTCCACTGTTTCAAATAGTGTCCGTCTGTACTACTGTTTGTTTCATAAAACTCCGAATTATAATCTACTTCGTGTATTTGGGTGTGAGTGTTTTCCGTGTCTGCGCCCATACAATAGACACAAGATGGACTACCGCTCCACTTCTTGTGTCTTTCTGGGCTACCCGGACTCGATGCTTGGTTACAGGTGTTTGGATAAAAGGACGGGCCGTGTCTATATTACCAGACACGTCCGCTTCAATGAAGATGTGTATCCTTATCACGGTGAAAGTGTTGCATCGTCTGCAGCTACCGGCAGTGCTCCCGGTGCTACTCCATGGGCGAGTGCCCCGGTTCTGCATTCGGACCCGGCTGTTGTACCCTCATGCCCTCAGGTACAATTACCTGCTGCCGTGCCAAGTTCTTCTCTGACACCGGACGCAGCTACCTCGTCCTATAATCCATCTACGTCATCCACTACCACGACTAGACGCCGACGGACTGTTCGCCCAAACATTCGCACTCACACCATGCAAATGAGGCAGCGGACAAACACTCAACGGCGGACACCAATTGCTATGGTTGTTTCGGCTGACGATAACGAACCAACCTGTCACTCCCAAGCGGTCAAATGCCCAAATTGGCGGAGTGCAATGGACACCGAATTCAATGCCCTCTTACAGAACAATACCTGGCGGTTGGTACCCGCGCAGGATAACATGAACATTATAGGCTGTAAGTGGGTATTTCGCGTTAAACGGAAGTCAGACGGCACCATTGAGCGATATAAGGCTCGCTTGGTCGCAAAAGGCTTTAATCAAATCCCGGGCGAGGATTTTTCAGAAACGTACAGTCCGGTTGTAAAACCAGTTACAATAAGGCTGCTACTAGCCTTTGCTGTCTCTAACAACTGGACTATGCGCCAACTTGATGTACACAATGCCTTCCTGAATGGCAACATCGACGAGGACATTTACATGCGTCAGCCCCCTGGCTACGTGAACTCCAATTTCCCGGGTCATGTGTGTAAACTACAACGCTTTCTATATGGCCTCAAACAGGCGCCTCGAGCATGGTTCAAAAGGCTACATGATTTCCTTATTCAAATTGGGTTCCGTCCCTCAAAAACGGATGTATCGTTGTTTATATTTTCTGCTGGGCAGGTTCGCACATATATTCTCGTCTATGTTGACAACATTTTGTTGCTAGGGAACAATTCAGAAAAAGTGGAAAACGTCCTCGCACAACTCTCCACTACTTTTAAAATTCGAGATCTGGGTGTCCCCCGATTCTTCCTTGGGATTGAAGCTTCCTATGCCGATGGATCTGTTATGCTATCCCAAAAGCGCTATATGGTGGAACTTCTATGGAAAGTTGGTATGGAAACTTGCAAACCGCTTTCGACACCGATGTCGACCACTGCACCAATCACCTCCAATAACGCTAAGCCCTTTGATGATCCGACGGCATACAGGAGCCTTGTTGGGTCGTTAATGTATCTGCTCATTACCCGCCCCGACTTATCTTATGCAGTTAACCGCCTGTGCCAGTTCATGCACAGTCCAACGGAGGAACACTGGGTTGCACTTAAAAGAGTGATGCGGTATATTCAAGGGACTCGAGAGCTTGGCCTCCGTTTCACACCTACCACTACACCGGTCCTGCATACGTTCTCCGACTCAGATTGGGCGGGATGCTCAGTTGACAGGAAATCCACTGGTGGTTACGCAGTCTTCCTCGGACCTAATCTTGTGTTGTGGGCCTCCCGGAAACAACGCACGGTAGCTCGTTCATCAACTGAAGCCGAATACAAAGCCTTAGCTGATGCTGCAGCCGAGGTAACCTGGGTTCAGTCGCTGTTACGAGAGCTGGGATTGCATCCTCCCACTGTGCCGGTTCTTTGGTGTGACAATTTGGGAGCCACGTATCTCTGCTCCAATCCTGTTTTTCATGCTCGGACCAAGCACGTAGAGGTGGACTATCACTTTATCCGGGACAAGGTGACAACTGGGCAGGTGAAAGTCAACTTCGTCTCCACTCATGATCAGCTAGCTGACGTGTTCACTAAGCCACTACCGACGGCTCATTTATGCTTTTTAAGGGACAAGCTTGGCGTGGCACAATGTCCCCCGTCAGCTTGTGGGGGAGTATTGAACAGTTAGTTTTTCAGTTAGATTTTAGTTGTGTTGTTAGATCTTTTTCTCAGTTTGTTATCTATTTCTCTGCTATCTTCTATGTATAAATAACAACAGCTTATTCATGAATAAATGAACACAACTCATATTATTAATTCTAGCTTATAGCTTTTCAGCTAGGTTTGCCAAACAGAGTCATACATGGGGGAAAGCTTGCCACACTTGGGATTGTGGGTTAGAAAAAAGGAATAGTGTGCAGTTCCGTAATCTTTGAACTCGCATAGAGTGTCAATTATCCAGCGTACAAGAGTGTGCGATCCGCGGGACGTGACGATGGACAATAAATGAAGATGGTCATATGGTATCTTGTGTCATTTTGCTTTATTTTAGAATGGTCGTTACCTGAACAAACACAATTTTAGTGTGTCCCCTTTGTCGTCGTGATTGGTTTGCTAACTATGGTACATTTTTGTTCAAGGTTGTTGCAAACTGTGGTAGAATTTTTTGTCCATAAATTCCATGCTTTTTAAGTGATAATGACTGCTTTGGATTCTTGGGTTGCAGCGCTGGTATCAATATGTTGCACAGTAGGCATGGTCACCAACACTGCCACGCCGGGCAGTGCACCTATGCATGTAGTGGTACAAGTTTTTGAAACGGTGCAATGGTGTGCAATTGCCAGTTATGCGATATGACACAGTTTGAACTGGGTAGAAACGGAAATACATGTTAACAGAATTGAAAACTAGCACAACAACCCTCACTGTAGAGAGTTAAAAAGAGGTGAACATAGAAATGGATAAACTATGGTGGCTAAATGTAAATATTCAGTCTCCACGCACGCTGCTTGACTGCTGACTCAAAGTATTTTGTCAAAGTTATGTGCAAAAAGAATTCTAATTCTATAAAGGAATACCAGTCCTAAGAGAAATAGTTATTGAAGAATACTAGTTCTAAGGGGATTTGTTGTTGAAGATTTTCTAGTTCTATTTTGATTAAGAATAGCTTTGTTATTCACGAATCTGTTAGGAGTAGCTACTGTAAATAGGAGTTGTCCTTTATTGCAGATCTCAGGCATTCAACAAATAATCTTGTGAGGTTTGAGAGTCTTTGAGAATAGGATACTAAATTCCCCTAGAAAGTAGTACATGTGTTTAGGTTTCAACAGTTTGGTAGGAAAGATCATTCTATTGTGTAATCTCAGGTTCCAAACAGTGTACTTTAAATATTGAGCTTTTGGTGGATTTAGGCAAATTCTCAAATTGAGAAGTGCCTCGCAGATTAGGGCTGTTTGCCCGAACTGCGTTACAGATTGTTTGTGTTACAACTTCAGTTTCGACATCACTGTGTGCTGCGTTTTACAAATTTCAATTGGTATCAGAGCCAAACTGCTTAAGTTATTAGCAGGATCCTAATGGAGTTTCCGAGAGAAGGACTGTCAAGCACCAGGCCCCCTGCTCTCTTTGGTACAAATTTCTCCTACTGAAAAGCTAGAATGAAAATCTATATTTTGGCACAAGGAGAAGGAGTCTGGGAAGCCGTTTAGAAAGAATGGAAGGATCCAGTTGATGATAAAGTTAATCAAAAACCTAAAATAGAATGGAACGAAGAAGAGCGAAGGGAATATAATTACAATTCAAAAGCAATGAACGCCATCTATGGAGCGGTAAGTGACGATACTTTCAAACTAATCGCTACCACTGGCATAGCTAAAATTGCATGGGATATACTATGTGATCATCACGAAGGAAATACTTCTGTTAAGCAATCCAAGCTGCAAATGATACAAACACAGTTTGAGAATTTAAAAATGGAAGAAGATGAGGATATCTCACAGTTTAGTGCAAGAGTTTTACAGATTGCTGAAGATGCGTTTAACCTAGGCGGACCTATTCCTAAACCTAGGCTCGTCAAAAAGGTCCTACGTTCCCTACCTGAGAGATTTATGATAAAGGTTACAACCATCCAAAAAAACAAATATCTAAACACCTACAAACTCAGTGATCTAATGGGAAATCTTCAAACATATGAGCTTGAGATACTGCAAAAAGGGAAAAATAATGATAAAGGAATTGCGTTCCAATCAAAGCAGAAAGAGAGTCCAGAAATTGATACTGAAACCATGGAACAATCAATTGTTTTCCTAACAAAGAATTTCAACAGAGATCTCAAAAAATTCAACAAATTTAGAAACAAAAGTGCTTCGATCAATCAAGGGAACTTCCCAATTGGACAAAATCAATCTATTTCAAAAGGAAGGGAGAGTCCAAAACCTGAAGGAGTTCAGTGCAAAGGGTTTGGACACATCCAGTCAGAATGTCCAACATACTTTAAAAGGAAGAACAAAACATATGTGACAACACTAAGCGATGACTCAGATAGTGAAGAAGACACCAACACTTGTAATACCCACTTTCTTATAAATGCAATTATACTTAAGTTTTATTAATTGAAGTCACCAAGTCAAAGCTTCATATTTTGATATTCACTAGTACAAAATTGAACATAGAAGATTGACCATAGGCCACCATTGTTCAAAGAATGGTTGCCTAATCTTAGCCCAAAAATTCGCGGTGACAATTTTGTAAATAAGTGATCAGTAATCCGCCACCATTGTTAGCTATAATGGTTGCCCATTGTATTTTGTATTTATTTAAAAAAAATTGATTTATAATAGGCAACCATTTCTAATAGAAATAGTTTCCTTAAAATAGGACTTGTTTTATAATAGGCAACCATTCCTAACAGAAATGGTTGCCTAAAATTAACCCTAGATCTTCCGTGCCCATCATCAAATAAGATCAGAACAAGCGCCACTCCATCGATCTCATACTCTCAGCTCGCCGATCTGCTCCCATCCGACCGAGGCTCCGTTCCGAACGCCGCTGCTCTCGCCCGGCGACCCACCGCCACCACGCCATTGGCGGCGACTACGTCCACCGTCGACGTTCAGCCACTCTCACCGCGACGCACCACCACACGCACAGCACCACATCCACCGTCGCACGCCCCCACCACGACGCACTGCCATAGCCACCATCCCTGCCGGCGCCACTGCCGCCCCTAGCCGACGCCACTGCCGCCTCCCCAGCGCCGATCTGAAGCAGGTTAGTTTTATTTTTTTTTTTATCTTTTTAACTGTTAATATATATATATATATATATATATATATATATATATATATATATATATATATGTATATGTATATTTTTTTAATTGGTCAAACCTTTAAAAGTTTTACATCTGGATCTTCTATTGTGTTTATGTTGTTTCATCCTTTTTATGTTACACTTTTGGCTTGTCTTTGCATTAATAGTTTGGGAAATAGTTCTTCATGGTTTCCTAGTTGAGGTTTGAACATGCAACAGGGAAAAGGTTAAATCCTTTCAGATATTTATGAAGCTTGAGGAATTATAATACCCAGACATTTATTGGCTCAATGGTTAATTCCTTTCATATAAGTCGAGGTCATCTAAGGAGAAAATTTCCACATTAAGTGAACTAGTGAAGGTTATTAATGCATTTATGATTTATGACATCCTATCTATGGAGAACTTGTAATTGCGAATGCATTACTTCCATAATCAAGTCATAAAACCTTTAAATGAGTTCTTTGTCATCACTTTTAGTTATTGATATGCACATATATGCAGCAAACTCATTTTGCTAAAGACCACACCTCCCTTGCGTTATTTAGCTGATTAGTACGTCATAACTTAACCACCTATAAATTATTCTCCAATTTGTGTTCGTTTCCTCTTATCACTCCTTTTGTGATCTCACTATGGTGAGAATTTTGTGTCAAATTACCCCCTACCCTACCCTCCTTTGTTTTGAATTACTTTTTCTTGCTTGCTTTTACTTAATACTTATAAATTGAGTACACTATACTCCATATCTTTTTGTGGTGATGAAATTTTGTCCTTAATAGAACACCCTTTTGTTAATAATAAAATACTAAGCAACCTCTCTTTCCAGAATTCCATGTTTGTGATATATTTGATGAGTCCAGGATATGACACAGTCTGTTTAACAATAGCTAATAGAAGCATTAAAACATAATGCTTATAAATATCCTTCTTTCTTCGCTCCATCATGACAATGGCTTGTTATTTCTACTCTTGCAGACATGAGGAAGATTTTTCCATTTGAGCTCTTTCACTTAGGTGGTGATGAGGTCAATACAGGTTAGGCTAAACGTACTGTTTGTTTTGATGACTCTTTGCATTTTTCTTCTGTCCTTTGTGTTCTTCCCTCACTCTCTCTCATGCGCACACATAGAGGATATACATGACCATAAACTAAATTTAAAAAAAGCATTACCAATAATTGGATAACTGTCTTCGTGTATCATGTTTAGACAGTAAGATTGTGCTGCTTTCAACATGATGATTGTACAGTAAAAAAGAAATATTGAGGGAAAAGGAATGAAGATGATTGTAAACATGTATCACTTTTTGCAGATTGTTGGACCTCTACTCCGCATGTGGAGTAATATATATGTCCATCATAAGTTCTGATAATATATATGGTTTCTTATTTGGTATTTTATTACTTATTAGTTATTACTTTGCCTAGAAAGTTAGTCCATTGAGCACTTGTTACTGGAAGTATTTCAATGCTAAACTTCAACGTAGTTGATCTGCTTATCTATTCAATGCTGGAATCAGATCTGCTATTAATGTGATCGAGCAGGATGTGGTGCCAAAGGTTTTTAACACTGTATTTTAATCAATGTTCAGAACCATTTAAGTATCTTCACGAAATGCCATACTTACTTTTTAGTTTTTACCCTTTTCTATTTTCTAGTTTTTGAACTCAGCAAAGATGGCATATGTGTGATCTCATTCCTGGAGTCTGAGATCTGATGTTTGAATTTTAGTGTATCGACTTTGTCATTTCATGCAGGGAGGAAACCTTTAATAGTTTTGCATCCAAACTCAACCCACGGACAGTGGTGCATAATTGGTGAGTACAGAGTGGATTTATGTACCATGTCAAACAACATTGTGGTTTTCCTGGTCCGCCACAGTCAGGTTTGTGAAGAAAATATTACATGATTGGTGTAGGTTGGGCCCTGGTGTCAGTCCAAAGGCTGTTACAAAAAACTTAAGATGCATTTATAGCAACCAAGGTGTCTGGTATCTTGACCATTTAGATGTTCCCTGGGACGAGGTTTATTATGCAGATCCATTGGAAGATATAGATGACGCTCAACAACAAAAACTCGTGCTTGGAGGTGAAGTATGCATGTGGGGTGAAACTGCTGATGCTTCAAATGTTCAACAAACCATACGGCCCCGAGCTGCAGCTGCAGCAGGTTAGGATTTGGCAATATAATACTATATCCAACCAATGATTTGCCTAAGAGAATCATCTATATTACAGTAAAAACTTCATTTAGATATGAATTATTGCAAGAGTTTCATGAGATTGAGAGTTTGTAATCATTAACATTTTCAGCCTGTGGAGCAGCCAGGAGGCCACATCTTTAACAAATACATCATCAGTTGCGTTGCAGAGACTGGAATATTTCCAGTGCCTCTTGACAAGACGCGGGGTTCAAGCTGCTCCCTTTACAAACTATTATGGCAGGAGTCCTCCAACAGGTCCGGGGTCATGTTATGAGCAGTAGCTTAATTGGCTTTAGTGTTGGCTATGGAAACCAAGCTTTGATCTTGCCAACCCTGATATTTCTGTAAAGATTTATGTGTGTGTGTGTTTTTTTTGTTAAACATAAACACAATAGCATTGGTCAAAGTTCTTCTTTTCCGAGTGCTTATAACTTTTATTTTATTGATAAAAAGTATTTTGTTTTTTTTATGATAGTATTGAGTTGGGCATGTTTTGATGATATTATTGTATTAAAGTATGAGGATTGTAAGTGCTATATATTGTATTTTGATGATAGTATTTGCATTGTGTTTAATTTTGATGATAGTATTTGCATTTTGTTTAATTTGATGATAGTATTTGCATTGTGTGCTAAAGGTATTATTTTAAAGTGTGTTGATAGATAAATTGTATTGTGGAGTAATGTTGATAGGATTTGAATAAGCTGTAATAGGTACATGAATTATAAAAAAATTTAGGGATTTTAATTAAATAAAATAAATAATTAAAAATTAAAAAGTCATCCGCGACCATTTCTAGCCAAAAATGGTCACGGATGACTAATTATTAAAATAATAAAAATGGAAAACGCGACCATTTCTATCTTCAAAATGGTCGCGTTTTCCCTTCGAATTAAAAAAAAAAATACAATAGGCGACCGTTCTTTGTCAAGAACGGTCGCATATTACTAACAATGCGCAACCATTTCACAATCGTCGCGTAAAGTCGATGCCTTTCCGCGAGCCTTTCATAGGCAACCATTGTACAATGGTCGCCTATTGTCTTTTACAATGGTAGCGTATCTGCAATTCTGTGCCAGTGATTGGATAAAATTACCAAATTACCCTTCTTGACACTTAGAGGATAAGGAACCACTTTGGCTTTTGGAGAAAGATATCATTTCAAAGAAGAAAAAAAAAAACAAGAGGATTGGCTAGAGAGATAGGGGAAGGAAAAACCTTGAAGCTTTGATCTCCATCTTCTTCAAGCTTAGATCTCAAAGCTATTGGAGTATTCTAGGTGAGTTTAACCTCTATATTTCACTCTTTTTGAGTTGAGTTTATCATTGGAGCCCTAAAATTTATGTTTGAAAATATTAGGTATTTTGACAAGGAGTATTTGGGTGAGCTAAATAGCGCAACTAAGATTTGGATGTTTTAAGTAAGTGTTTATTTCTCTCAAAACTATTTTTACCCTATACTATAAATTAAACTTGTGTTTTGAGTTGTGTATTGAAGTTTTGAACTGCGTTTGGACTGGAAATGTTGCTATGTATTCTAGACTGGAACTGTATTTGAGTGTGAGCTATGTTTCCGGACTAGAACTGTTTAATTATTTAATCTGGACGGGAATTATCATTATGTGTAGAGATGGTAGAATGGCTTGGGGCTGTTGTGCAAGTGGTGGTAGGTCGTTGGTAACCCGTTGACCCTTGTATTTTTGGTAACCCGTTGTGCTTGTGATGTATTTTGGACATACTACTCATGATTGTAAATATTTGTGTGTGGATTTAATGAGCTTTTGGGAAGAACTAGTTGCTTATATTTTGTCATTTTGGGGTTGTGGAATTGTTTTGTATTTAAGTGTTGTTATGAAGGTTTCGAGAGATACGTGCGGTTAGACTTCGTATTGTTACAAGTTTTCATGTAACGGTACGGCCGGGTCATGTCCTAGTAGTGAGGCGTGACAGAGTGGTATCAGAGCCTAGGTCTAAATCCTTAGTTGGTCAAGAAGTTAAGTTTGAATTTTTGCAAGATTAGGCTTTAACCTAGCGGATGATAAGTTTAGGCTTTGAGCGAGTTTTGGATGTGGTTACAGATTGTTTGTGTTACAACTTCAGTTTCGACATCACCGTGTGCTGCGCTTTACAAATTTCAATTGGTATCAGAGCCAAACTGCTTAAGTTATTAGCAGGATCCTAATGGAGTTTCCCACAGAAGGACTGTCAAGCACCTCCCACAAAGCTTTTAAAGAACCCGTAGAACCATTAACAAATATGACAATATCGTCTGCAAAAGCCAAATGCGTGACCACCAGGAAATGCAAGCTCGATGAGTATGGGGAAATTGCTCCAGTGCCCATTTGCAATATAAGTGAGCGAGACAATGCTTCGGACGCGAGGATGCAATTAAAGGAGAGGGGAGAGCGGGTCGCCTTGCTTAACTCCCCTCGTCCTTAGATGGGACTTCATCTTCAACTCCTTCTTCATTAGTACCAACATAATAGCGATCTCCTTCGTTTCCGCCATTTGTGACCTTTACGAAACCAAAAGAAAACGATGAAATTGGAAGGACAAGTTAGTTAGTTAGTTATTGAAATCTACTTAAAACTTAAATCACCTGCACAATTCTCAAGTGCAATGAAGATCTGGAGAGAGTTACACGAGGCGGAAAAATTTGTTTGAGAGAGAAAGAAAGAAAAGACGGGGAGAAGAATATTTTGCTGCATGCAAGAAACCTTTATACCGAATACGCCCCCGTGCTAGCAGGCGACGCACACCGGAATAAATTTTTATTATTATAAATGTAAAAAAAGTATCATAGTTGTATAATTAGAAATGGATTTACAATTTTGTAAATAAAATAATAATAATTATTATTATTTAAAAAATTGACGTAACATTTTTTTTATGGGTGAGCAATTAAGTTACTTTTAAAGCGCCAAAGACTTGATAGTCAAGTAGCATAATAAGAAATGACAGGAAAAGCATTATTTCATGTGAGAATTAAACCACCATTTTAATGTCATAAAATATTTCTTAAGGTGTGTTTGAGAAGATGGATATATTAGTATTAACGTGACATTTAAATTTGATTTTTGAAAAAGATTGTAACCCTTCATAACAAACCATCAATTCTAGAAATAACAACATCGATTAGTGGTAACTTCAGCCATGATGGCAAGAGATCCACACTTGTAATCACAAGGTCATAAGATTGAATCCTTTCCCCCTTGGTTTGAGCCGGTCAGCTATGAGTAACTTAAGTTGGTTTACTTATGGTCCTTTGCCTGCTACGATTACAAGGCCGAGTTTACTCACACCTCACACTCAAAAGGGTTTCCATCGTCATCGGAAAAAAAAAAACAACGGTTACAAAGTTAATTTCGGTGAAAAGCGATTACGAAGTTAATTGAAACTGGACCCTATAGATATTTGTACCACAAAATGAGTACTGAAAATGCTAGCTAGTAGTTAGCTAATATTTCCTACATATGTTTTACCCCTAAGTAAATAATAATTTAAAATGTTAATGAAGATCCATTGTATTTATGTGTAAAACTATCTTATGTGAGACAAATATTAAATATGTAATAGTTGTTAGAAAAATATAATGCGTTTTATTGGTTGATAAGCTAAGTATTAAATTTTCACTATTTCAATTTATTCATACAATTCAAGAAGCAAGTTATATTTATTGACTACTAAATAAATATTACATTATCGTCACACTAACATTTTGTACTGTTGGATAGCACATGGAATGAATATATTGAAACACGCTTTTTTGCTTGTTTTATTTAAAACACTTATCATGCTTTATTGCTTTTATGAACCACTGAATATTTCTTAACCATGATTTACCATATGATATTACTTGAACAATTGTTGGGACAGTAATACCAGAAAATAAGTCCCCACTAACATAAAATGGATTAAATTGATATTCAAAATGATCTGTTATTCTATTAAGCACTATATAATAATTCAATTATTAGTGAAATAATGCAATTTATCATTTGAAGTATAATTTTTGGAACTTTTAACATATGTGATGGGGTGAGGACCCCGGCCCAAGAGATAGGGGCCCAAAGAAAATAGATAGGAGAAGTGGGCCAGCGTCGAGAGGAGCCCGAAGAGCAATTGGGCCGAGTCCGGGAGTCAGCCCAGGCCCAAGCACGGGGCCCAGTTCAGAGCTGCTAAGAGGAGTCCAGTAGGAGCTTAGGCCGAGACAAGGAGTCGACTGAGGCCCAAGCCCAGGAAAGGACTCGGCTCAAGGAGCCGTTGAGAGCATTGAAGAGGTTCGTTTAAAAGGGAGCCGTTAAGACATTGAAAGCAGGACTCGGTCGGGCCATTACAAGCCTGGGAGAGCCGTTGGTCGACCGAGTAATGGCGTCCAACGGCTCCGTATCTTAATTAGCCTTGAAGTCGGCCATTAAAGGCCTTCAAGTCGGTAGAGGAGGAACCACTATATAAAGGCTCCTCCATTCTTGTAAAAGGGCAGACGATTGAACACCCAGAGGGGGAGAATACCAAAAAGGTTCCGAGTACTCGCATTATCTCCGAGATAGGCATACATTTTACTGAAAGGTGCACCCACCAGCCAAACGTTGTGTTGGACCTCCTTGGGCTCGAAAACCCTAAAACCATCACTGGCGCCGTCCGTGGGGTTCGAAACTAAGCGTCACGTGTCCTCTTGAGTGAGGCGAGTCCGAGGAACGACAATTAGAACCTCAGTCGAATTAGAAAAGCTTCAGACATGACAGGAAGTGAGGAACAGTCGAGCCGTCATGACAATGGACGGGAGGCAAACCTGAGAAGCCAGCTGAACCGGAGAAACGCCGGAGCCGGGAAAACGAGACAACACCGTCGCCGACACCACAGATAAACCAACAATTGCCCCAGGTGCAGCTCACCCCGGAGCAGTTACGCACAATCGGGCGCGCCTGCGCCGAAGCAAGCCTAGGAGTGAGAGAACAATCCGTCACTCGCCAGCCGCAGCGCGAGTTACAGCCGCCTCATAGGCCCGACAACCGGCAACAGAGCCGACGGGCCGAAAGCCAACCGGTACAGTCCGTTCATTCCCGGCTGGGTCCCAGCGTTGGGCGTCGGTCGGCAAGAGAACGATTGGGTAGGAAGGAATCCAGTCGTGCCCCATTAGCCGCCCGCGATCGACAAGCTGCATGAGAGAAGAGCCGTACCAAAAGAGCCAAGACTGAGACTCGTCGCGTGGAGCAACCCCCCGCAACCCCGACCAACCGGCTGAGTCTGAAGTCGGTGAGAGCACGGAATCCACGGGAAATCGCACCCGGGAGAGGGTCGAAGTGGCGAACTTAGTACAAGAGGTGCGAAATCTGAAAGAACGGATGGAGGGAAAAGCCAAATCCCCAGGACGTACGTTACTGACCGCCTTACCCTTCTCAGACGAGGTTATGGCTTTTAAGATACCGGGTGACTTCAAGTTCCCGGAACAGGCCACGTTCGATAGAATCGGCGATCCCCGAGAGCATTTGCTGAGCTATCAGGCTAAGATGCAGGTTTTGGGGGTACGAGATCCGGTCATGTGTCGCGCTTTCTTACCCACGTTGAAAGGGTCAGCACAAAGGTGGCTAGTGGCGCAGCCCTCGGGGTCGATTCACAACTTTGAAGAGCTGGTAGATCGCTTCATGAGCCATTACGCCGCTAATATCAAGCCACAAAAGGACCTAACACACTTGGGTGACATTCGTCAAGACGAAGGCGAGTCCTTGAAAACCTATCTGGCCCGCTGGCAGAAAGAAATCCAGTCCATAGAGGAGGTCGAGGACCAGACGGCGCTCACCTTCTTCATCGAGTCGCTGCGGTCCGGCCAGCTGTACCGAGACCTGAGGGACAATCGTCCAGCCACCTATGCAGAAGCCATTCATATGGCCAACAAGAGGGCCAACACAGAGCAGGCTATGAAGTACAAGCGACAGCGCGAAGTCGGCGGATCCGCCAGCGGGAAGAGAACGCGAGCGAAAACCAAAGAGAGGCGCCCGGATGTGACTCGGCGACCCGAGGTCAGACGGCCGTACGACCGACCCGTCGTCCACGCCTATCGGCCGATTCCCGAACGTCCGGTCTACGAGGTACAAGCGGTTGCCCCGCCTCCGCCTCCGCCGACCGACGATCGCGCGACGAACGAAGAGATGGGTAAGACCTCTAAGTATTGTCGTTATCATAAATCTTATACTCACAGTACGGAGGAATGCTTCTACCTGAAGAAGATCATGGGGGGTATCATTCAGCAAGGAACCCCGCCTCCTAACCAGTGGAGGCGGAGATCGGTCAGTCGAGGGGATGAGGAACCCGTCGCCGTTGCCGAAAACAGTCGAGGCAAGCAGCCGGCTCCCGAAGAGGAGGAGGCTCAGTGGCGCCAGAAACCGGTTATCAACATGATAGTCGGCGGGCCGGAAGGTGGTGATTCAGCGAACACCAGAAAAGCTTGGGCCCGGCAGTTGTACGTCGGGACGGTGTACGGGCGTGAGGAGAACTCTAAAAAGGTGTGTCGAGAGCCCATCGTGTTCACTGATAGAGACTTACCAGCCAGAGAAATACTGCATCGAGATGCGTTGGTTATAGCCATGGACGTCAACGGCGTCGTCGTTCGACGAATCCTGGTAGACACCGGGAGCAGCGTCAACGTGCTATATCTAGAAACCTTCACCAAAATGGGGTTGACTCGAGAATAGCTGAATCCTGTCAAAACTCCCCTCGCCGGTTTCACAGGGGACTCGGTGGAGGCGGAAGGGTCGATCACACTTCCAGTTGAGATTGGCACTTACCCAGATGTACAGAAACTCAGCATGAAGTTCATTGTGGTAAACCTGGCCTGCTCGCATAACGCTATACTCGGCCGGCCGGGTCTTGAGGATCTAGGAGCTCTGATCTCAATCGAGCATCTCTGCCTGAAATTCTGCACGCCAATCGGGATAGGTACGGTGCGCTGTGACCGTAAAGTAGCCCGCGACTGCTATCTACAGGCATGTAGAGGGATGGGCAAACGCGAGATGCAAGTCCATGAGATCACCGAGAGGCCCCCAAAGAAGACGATAATACCTCGCCCAGAGCCTGCCGTCGAGTTGGAGGAAGTCGAGATCGACTCCACACAGCCGGACCGACGGGTCCGAATTGGAGTCGGCCTCCCCGAGATAGTGAAGGAAGGAATTGTAAAGGTGCTCCGGGAGCACCGGACGGTTTTCGCCTGGGGCCCGAAGGACATGCCTGGCGTCGACCGATCAATCATATTGCACAGACTCGCCGTGGACCCCGGGCATCGACCAGTCGTACAGAAGAAGCGATACCTGGCCAACAACCGGAGAGAATTTGTGAAGAAGGAAGTGAGCACGCTACTAGCAGCGGGGCACGTCCGTGAGATAAAGTACCCGGAGTGGTTGGCAAATGTGGTCCTTGTACCCAAGCCCCCGGCATGGCGGATGTGCGTGGACTACACCGACCTTAATAAGGCCTGCCCAAAAGATCCGTTTCCCTTACCGCGGATCGATCAACTGGTCGACGAGATGGCGGGGTCGGCGCTGTTGAGCTTTATGGACGCCTTTAGGGGGTACCATCAGATATTCATGCATTCGGCGGACGAAGAAAAGACCGTGTTTTTGACACCGGACGGAGTTTATTGTTACCGAGTCATGCCCTTCGGGCTCAAGAACGCCGGAGCCACGTATACCCGAATGGTGGCCCGATTGTTTCAGCACCTGCTGGGAAAATCGATGGCCGCGTACGTCGACGACATGCTCGTCAAGAGCCGAGAGGAGAGCAAACACGCAGAAGACTTGGCCGACTGCTTCAAAGTAATGTTAAGGTACAACCTCCGGCTGAACCCTAAGAAATGCGCGTTCGCCGTGCAAGGTGGAAAGTTCCTGGGTTACATGGTCACCAAGCAAGGTATCGAGCCTAACCCTGAGAAAGTACAGGCCATCGTCGACATGCAGCCTCCTAGCACTATAAAAGACCTGCAATGGCTGACCGGCCGATTGGCCGCCCTTAGCCGCTTCCTAAGCAAGGCGGCAGATAAGACCGTGCCCTTCTTCGAAGCCATGAAGAAGAAGGGAGGATTCTCTTGGACCCCGGAGTGCCAGCAGTCGTTTGAAGAATTGAAACAATACCTCTCGACACCCCCGGTATTGTCTACCCCCCAGGCGGGCGAGCCCTTGTTTCTGTACTTAGCCGCCTCTTGCAAGGCGGTGAGTTCGGTGTTGGTCCGAGAGGAAGAGCGAGTCCAGCACCCGGTTTACTACGTAAGCCGGTCTCTGAAGGCTGCCGAGTCAAGGTATACCGCCTTGGAAAAAATTGTATACGTGTTGGTGATTACCGTGCGCAAGTTGGCGCCCTACTTCCAAGCCCACACCGTCCGAGTACTGACAGACCAACCTCTCGGAAGTGTTTTGCGAAACCCATCGTCGTCCGGCCGCCTGGTAAAATGGGTCGTAGAACTAACCCAATACGGGATTGAATACCAGCCCCGGCCTTCCATAAAGGGTCAGGCCTTGGCCGATTTCTTGGTCGAATGCACCGCGAGTGAGGAAGAAAAGGAACGCGCCGTGGAGAGCTGCCTAGGCGAATGGTGGGAAATGCATGCGGACGGAGCATCAAGTCGACAGCACTGCGGAGGAGGTGTTGTGCTCATCACCCCCGAAGGATTCCGACTGTATTATGCCCTGAGCTATCTGTTCCAAGCCTCCAACAACGAGGCCGAGTACGAAGCTGTGTTAAACGGCCTCCGACTCGCCAGGGCCTTAGGGGTCGAGAGGTTACGAGTCAAGACTGACTCTAAGTTAGTAGTCGGGCAGATCTCAGGCACATATCGAGGCAAAGAATGCACGGATGACTCTATATAGAGAACGCGCGGTTGAGATGCTAAAAGAGTTCGGAGCCTACGAAATAGAGTATATATCTCGAACGGATAACATAGAAGCTGACATATTGTCCAAGATTGCCTTGGAAGGAGTACCGGACCACCTGGTAAAAATCTGTCAGAAAGAGGAGCTAAGTCGACCAAGCATCGAAGAAGCACCGCTAAGGGTCCAGCAAGTGACTGGCGAGGAATGGGACCGAGAGAAAAATCCCGAGATGTTCTGGATAGAGGACATCCGGCGATTCATAGAAAAAGGCGAGTTACCAGAAGACCCGGGAGTCGCCGCGAGGGTTCGACGAAAGGCCCCCTCTTTCCAGATCGTTGATGGGCAGTTATATAAACGGTCGTTCGGAGGACCTTTGCTAAGATGTTTGCTCAGGCCCGAGGCCGAGAAAATAATGGACGAAGCCCATAGAGGCATCTGTGCCGCGCACCAGGGTGCCCACACACTCGCTCGGAAGTTAGTCGTCCAAGGATATTATTGGCCAACCATGATGCGAGACTGTATTGAATGGATATCCAAGTGCGGCGTTTGCCAGGCATTCGCCAAGAAAGATACTCGGCCAGCTACTTTTTACACGCCGGTCACCACCGCTATCCCATTTGCCAAGTGGGGGATTGATTTGCTGGGCCCATTGCCAGTCGCCCCCGGAGGCTTGAAGTTCTGTGTCGTAGCTATCGACTACTTCACCAAGTGGGTCGAGGCGGAACCACTGGCCACCATCACCGAGTACCAATGCCGACGCTTTTTGTGGAAAAGGGTAATTTGCCGCTTCGGCTAGCGACAACGGACGACAGTTCGATTGCCAGGCATTCACCGACTTCTGCCGCCGACATGAAATTCGCCACACTAAGGTGTCGGTAGCATACCCACAAGCCAATGGACAAGTCGAGAATGTGAACCGAACGCTAGTGGATGGAATTCGGAAGAAATTGGAAGACATTCGAGGGAATTGGGCGGATGAGCTTGACCGAGTCCTATGGGCTTATCGCACCACCCAACGACGAGCAACGGGAGAGAGTCCGTTCTCCCTCGCGTATGGCTTTGAGGCCAAGGTTCCAATTGAGGTGGTCGAGCCCACTCACCGGGTCCGTACCTATTCAGACACGGAGAACGAAGAGAGTCTTCGAATTGAGAAAAATTTCTTAGAAGAAAAGAGGGAAGCCGCGAGTGCGCGAATGGCTGAATACCAACAGGCGGTGAAAGATATCGCGATCGACGGATTCGTCCACGAGCCTTCCAGGTCGGCGACCTCGTGCTACGGGATCGACAGGCCAGTCAACCCACAGAAGGGGGTAAGCTTGCGATCAAGTGGGAGGGACCATACCGCATCGCCGCGGTTGTCCAAGCGAGGACCTACAAACTGGAAACCATGGAGGGCAAGCCCGTGGATCGAATTTAGAACGTTATCCACCTGAAGAAGTTTTATCAATAGAAAGGGACAAAACATGTATGGGCCCACGGGTCCTGAAAGACTTGAATAAAAGTACGAGTTACGGTTAACCACTCCAGGGACCCGGTGAGAAAGAGTTAGGAAACAAGGGCCCAGACCCTTAGTCGTTTCCGTGAAAAAGCCAAAGAGGAGTCACCTCGACTGAGGGACTTGGCGAGTATATAAAGAAACAATGGGGCACTGACCCTAAAACGTTTCTGAGAAAGTAAAAGCCTAAGGAGTCGCCTCGACTGAGGGACTCGGCGAGAAAGATTTAGGAAACAAGGGCCCAGACCCTTAGTCGTTTCCGTGAAAAAGCCAAAGAGGAGTCACCTCGACTGAGGGACTCGGCGAGTATATAAAGAAACAATGAGGCACTGACCCTGAAACGTTTCTGAGAAAGTAAAAGCCTAAGGAGTCGCCTCGACTGAGGGACTCGGCGAGAAAGAGTTAGGAAACAAGGGCCCAGACCCTTAGTCGTTTCCGTGAAAAAGCCAAAGAGGAGTCGCCTCGACTGAGGGACTCGGCGAGTATATAAAGAAACAATGGGGCACTGACCCTAAAACATTTCTGAGAAAGTAAAAGCCTAAGGAGTCGCCTCGACTGAGGGACTCGGCGAGAAAGAGTTAGGAAACAAGTGTAACACCCCGAAATTTTGAAAGTTTTAAGACTTATAAAATAAAGGTAAATTCTCATTAAATCCCAAAACATAATATAATAGAGTACGGGGTGCTATGCCACACCTGAGCTAGAGAACTCAGGTGCACAAGCTAACTAACTAATATCCTCAATAATGTAAATACATGTGCATGACACGCAGGCCGAAAGGGAAACTATCTACTCTACCCTCCAAATCTCTAGCGCGCTCTAGTGTCTACTTCTCTGTGCCTGAAAGCCAAATATATCTGTTCAGCGAGAGATGCTGGTAACCCACTCCAACGCGTTGAAATACAATATAGGTATATATATAGATATAGATATAGGAAAACCATTTTGAAGCAGGAAGATATATGCTTAGGAGACTCTAGCTTTAAAACCGGGAATAGACTGAGCAAATAGGGACAAGCACATTAATCAATGATAAACGGTTAAGTAGAGATAACATCATAAGGAATACGCATCTAAGGTCACAGATCACTTTTCAATTCAAACACATCATCACTCAATCATCATTTATATCACATAATCATCGATGGCGCCACGGGACCAATCGCATGCCCCGAACATGAGGGTTAATGCCTATAGCATTAACACAGCCCCGCAGCACCCTACCTCAGTACCGCAGTACGAGGGGAGTTGATCACAACCAACCCTTGGAGAACCGCTGACGAACTCAACGTCGAACCACGATCCGACACACCGCTGACGCGCCCAGTCGGTGGACCGTGATCCCCTTTACAAGGGGGACTTACGACCCTACACACCGTTGGTGCGCACGATCGGCGGGCCGTAGCGGATCAAGCCCGACACACCGCTGAGCTAAACTCAGTCGGTGGGCAAAGATCCTCGGAGACTACGGTCCTGCATACCGATGTCCCACCACTCGGTGGATCGCAGCCAGTCGTAGCCCTACACACCGCCTGATTACTCAGGTCGGTGGACTACAACCTTCCTCGGCTTGTTGGCCCCATACCGCCTGGCGCATCCCGGTCGGTGGGTCATATCACCGAGGCCCATGTGGACCTTCAGTCCTATACATCATCTTTATATACCTGACCGGTCTCTACCAGCCTGGTTAACAGTTGGGATGGTTCTCAACCCATTCAACTGCCCGTATAGTGGATCTTAGTCCTATATAATATTTATATACCTGACCGGTCTCTACCAGCCTGGTTAACAGCCGGTATGGTTCTCAGCCCACCCGACTGCCCGTATAGCCCGATTGATCTCAACCAAGTCGGGGTAACATGCACACATAACACATAACAAGCACGTGCAACCCACATTAACACATTGGGAAGGGGGAGAAAACGTATAACAAACCTATGCGTGATCCTTCACATACTAAGAATATTCCTAAGGGGTTCATACTTCTTTCACCTAGGTCAACGGGATACCAATTCAACTAGCATGCAATATATAAGACTCATACGACCTACGAACGGTACCCGAAAAAATCAAACTAGACATAGGCACGATAGACGGAGTCCGTTGGGACACCACGGGGGTCGGGGGAACATCAAACGGGGAAGCCGAAATCCCAAATTGGGGTCCAAACCAGCGGGTAGCCGGTGGGTGAGGGATCACCCGCCGGCGGTAGCAACTTCGGGCAGCGGGTGCCCGGCGGGCAGCTGCCCGCCCGCCGGCTGCCCGCTGCCGGCGTTGCCCAAGAAGGCCGTGGGTAGGTGGCGGGTCCCCTACCCCCCACTGACTCTTTCATCACAAAAACGCCCCGAGAACCTTTGTGGAACCCGAAACTATGCTTAGACACTTTCAAACGCAATTGACAACACACGTAGACAATTAACGGATCAAAGATCGAGAAACATATGGTACATAACCTATCATGCTTTTCTAAACATAATAAACACCCAATCATGCGAATTCCCACCCAATATACCAAGAAATATTCCATACGATACAACCTAGGGTTCTAATCACTTTTAAATCAACAAGGGCACAATTCATCTTCTAATATCAAGATTCGGTAAGAATATCACATAAACATCAAGAACATCCTACAATCACCAAGAACATCATATAATCATCAAGAACGTCATATAATCATCAAGAACGTCATATAATCATCAAGAACACCATAATTATCAAGAACCTTCCATCATCAAGATCACCCATGGAATCACCCCGCCAATCATCAATAATAATATCACAAATCATCAATACACAATAATATGGGGAAATCCTAAGAGGGCAATCATAGCTATGAAAATAGGTTTTGTTGAGACATGGGTTACCTCTTAGCCTTAATTAATTTCCTTGGCTATGAAGGGTCTTTCTTTAAGATTTCTCCTTTCTTGATTTCTACTACGGGAGTTCTTGGAACTTTCTTGTATGGTGAGGGATTATTTTGTGGTGTGTGTTCTAGGTGCCTTCTATGTCCCTATTTATATAATTAAGAGTCCTAATTATGGTCTAAGTGGCATGGGTTTACTAATTCTATTCCTTATAGAACTAAGGGGTTGGCTTTAGGGATAAGGGCCCATAGACCATGGTGGACCATATTAATTAATTAAAGAGAATCCTAACCATAATCTGAATAGTAAAGGTATACTTTCTTTATTCCTAATAGGCTTATGACTCTAGTTTAGGCACGGGTCCATGATCCGTGGTGGACCACGTTTAATTAATTAAAGGGATTTCTAATAAAATTAAATCCTTTTTAATTATTATTAATGGAATTAATTAAATAATTAATTCGGGATTAAGGGCCGTAACACGGGGTGTTACAACAAGGGCCCAGACCCTTAGTCGTTTCCGTGAAAAAGCCAAAGAGGAGTCGCCTCGACTGAGGGACTCGGCGAGTATATAAAGAAACAATGGGGCACTGACCCTAAAACGTTTCTGAGAAAGTAAAAGCCTAAGGAGTCGCCTCGACTGAGGGACTCGGCGAGAAAGAGTTAGGAAACAAGGGCCCAGACCCTTAGTCGTTTCCGTGAAGAAGCCAAAGAGGAGTCGCCTCGACTGAGGGACTCAGCGAGTATATAAAGAAACAATGGGGCACTGACCCTAAAACGTTTCTGAGAAAGTAAAAGCCTAAGGAGTCGCCTCGACTGAGGGACTCGGCGAGAAAGAGTTAGGAAACAAGGGCCCAGACCTTTAGTCGTTTCCGTGAAAAAGCCAAAGAGGAGTCGCCTCGACTGAGGGACTCGGCGAGTATATAAAGAAACAATGGGGCACTGACCCTAAAACGTTTCTGAGAAAGTAAAAGCCTAAGGAGTCGCCTCGACTGAGGGACTCGGCGAGAAAGAGTTAGGAAACAAGGGCCCAGACCCTTAGTCGTTTCCGTGAAAAAGCCAAGAGGAGTCGCCCCGACTGAGGGACTCGGCGAGTATTTAAAGAAACAACGGGGCACTGACCCTAAACATTTCTGAGAAAGAAAAAGCCTAAGGGGTCGCCTCGACTGAGGGACTCGGCGAGAAAGAGTTAGGAAAAAGCCATGAAGAGTCGCCTCGATTAAGGGACTCGGTGAGCAGTTAAAGAAACAAGGTTAAAGAAAAGGTGTCGAGCCCAAGATAATACGCAAAGGAAGAGATAACGGGAATTTTATTAAAGTTATAAAAGGCCTGAGAAGGAGGCCAGCCTTTACAAAAGGGACTATCCCAAAAGAATAACCCTAAACTACTGGGGAGGGGGTGTCGACATCAATCCCTTCGACTTGAGCCCCTGCCGTTGGTCCAGTCAGGGGAACAGAAGAAGGGTCCTCGGCCTGAAGAGAGGACTCGGCGAGCTTAGGAGGTGTTGCTGAAGGAAGAGTCGTCAGATCAGAGGCTGCCGGAAGAGCTGCCGGGTCCACAGTCGCCGACTGTCCTTCAGTTGCCGGAAGAGCATCTATCACGGGCTTGAGGCCCCAGCTCTCGGGAGTGAAAGAGGAGTCGTGGAACAGCAAGGCAGAATGGATCTCTGTCTGCGCCTCGCGAAAGCTGAGGCGATAGTCACGCTTGCCCAAGTCCAGGAGGAACTCGTCACCGTCCGGCGTCGACAGCCAGTCCTTAGCAATTTCCTTTTGGCGAGCCTCTATCACCGCCTTCACCTCTGCTTCAAAGGCGGCCGACTTCTGGTACTCCTCAACAGAGGTCGCCGCAATTGTCGCCACCTTGTCCCGCTCCTCCTCCCACTGACGGGTGACCCTCAGCATCTCGGAATTGTGCACCTCCACCGCCTTGAGGTGCTTCGCCTGCTCTTCCAAAAAGGCCTCCTCCGTCTGACGCAGCTTGAGGGCCATAGACCGCATTTCGGCCCTGTAGTTCTGCAGCCGCTTACTCATCTCCATCTGGAAGGTGAGGTTCTGCGAAACGGCCACGAGTCAGATAATAAAAGGAAAGAACGAATGAGAGGAATTAGATGGGAAACACTTACGCGGTACGACTGGCGTAGCGAGGCCTCGATGATGTACGCGTCCCCCAGAGCATGAGTCGCCTCCACGTCCTTAGGCAGGAGGACGTTAGCACACCACTTATGGACGGAGGAGGCGCCCATCCAGATCTGGGCATCCTCCTCTACCTCATGGCACAACCGGATTCTTTTTGGAGCCAGCTCATCAGTTTGACCGGCCGGGCGCTTAGAGCTGGGGCTCTCTGTCTGAGGAGGAGGCGGCTGCCGAGTGGGCGACACCACTGGCGACGGAGTCAAATCCACCACATTTCGAGGTGGTGGGGGAGTCGGCCTGGGGGCAGGAGACGGTTGGGATGAAGAGGCAGCAGCAGTGCCGGAAGTGCGCTGGGTCAGCCGACGCCTCATCTTTTCGGCTCTATCCGCCATCTCGGGAGTCGGTTCAGCCGCTTCGTCGGAGCTGGAGGAGTCGGAGTCGTACGGACCTGCGAAAAGGGGAGAAAAACCATGAGGTATTCCGAGTCGGAATGTGGCAAGATAAGAAAAGAAGAGGAACGAGGGGTAACGAAGACTACCTACGGTGGCCGCACCCTCCGGTAGCAAGCCACGCTTAGCCATGGCCCGGACTCGGGACCAGTACTTGACGGATTACGGCCCAAAGCCCTTCAAGAACTCGTCGCCCAGGACCGCATCATCGGAAGGAACGGCACGTCGAGAGCAAGGCTTGAATAGAGCGGCCGGCCACAAGGTCGGAAAGGTGAAGGAAGAAAAAGCAGGGCGGACGAAGAAATAGAGGAGCTTCCAGTCCTTAATGGAATCGGACAGCCCCTCGAAAAGCTGCCGCCCCGGGCGAGCGGCGACTTGAACGAAGCCCGGCGAGTGCGAGCCGACCTTGTTCACGGTGAAAAGATACCGGAACAGGTCTAGGTCCGGCTCGCACAACCACCAGTGGCAGAGGTTGACGAAGCAAGTGAGGAGTCGGTGAGAATTGGGCACTAGTTGGCCCGGAACTAAGTTGTAATGGCGGTAAAAAAGGGAAAGAAAAGGACACGGAGGAACCCGGAAGCCAAAGGCAACCGAGTGCAGGTGAATACCGACACAACCCTCGGGTGGGTCGTAAATTTGCCGGCCTTCTGGGGCGAGGACTATGGCCGAGGGCCCAAGAAGGTACTGGGCCATTTCCAGGTCCGCCGCAGTAACAACGGACGGTGGCCCGGAAGGGCGGACGATGGAATCGAACTTGCCCCGCGGCCGTCCGATGCCACCCGGCAGAGCCGCCACCGTCGTTAGAGGAGCGGGGCTCAGCAGAGTAACCGCCCCCGAAGAAGAGGGGGTCGGTGGAAGAGAAGATGTCGATGGAACGTCCGCCGGAAGTTCCATACGACGAAGAGAGGACGTCGATGGAACGTCCGCCGGAAGTTCCATACGACGGGGAGGAGAAGAAGAAGACAAAGAAGGAGAAGAAGAAGAGGGAGAGGTCGCCTCAAGGTTATCAACCGAGTAACGATGAGAAGAAGAAGAATGTGAGGAAGAAGACATTACCTAAGTCAGGAAAGAGATCGGAGGAAGTACAGCGTGGCCGGAGAAGCTCAAAGTTGAAGCTGAGAAGAAAGACTGGAGAAGAGAATGGAAAGAGAGACGAAATGACTATTTAAAGGGGAGGAATTTCAAAGGACGGCCACGTGCCACCTTCTCGTTGGAGGAAGTGGAGGTGACGAGACGTGAAGGGACGCCGCATTTAATGCCTCAAAAGGCGGGGCGACGGTTCAGGCCTAGGGTTAGCCCACAGACGGCGCGTCTGCCCTAGGCTAGGGTCGAACGTCAAGTGACCCGGCCTGCTAAGCCGGAAGCCCGTAGTGGGCCATGGCCTCTGGGCCCATGAGATACGAGCTGGAAGCTTCTAGAACGACCCGGTAGAACCCGGCTCGTCGAATGATATCAGCCGAGTTCACGAAGAGACTCCGGTAACCAGGTCGGCAATCAGACTCGGCGACTCCCTCACCAAGAGGGTCTCGCCATAGCGAGACTAGGAATCAGTCCCATAGACCAGAGGTCGGACGACAAAATACTAAGAAGATGTGGGGTCGGACAGAAAAACACACAATTTATTTAATTAGTACGAAGATTACAAGGCCCAGCACTCGGCCGATGCAAATTACAAGAGAAAAAACGAGTCAAGGCTTGGTTTCTTTCTCTGTCGACGGGCGAGCGGTCGGAGGGCCTTCCAGGAGGTACTGAGAGCGGAAAGGCAGAGGACTCGGCTCAGGCTCAGGCATTTCGTCCAGATACATGGCGGGCTTCCCGTCATCGATCATTTGCAAGGGCCTCTCCAGAGCGCTCGGCGACATGGCCACACCGAAGAGGGGAGGAGCCTCCCACTTCTCTTCCACCATTGGTTCGGGATCCTCCACCACAGGCTCCATCTCCACCCCAGGTTCCGTCTCCACGTCGATGGGCTCCCTACACATCAGGTCCAGCATGTCTGGAGGCACCACGATGGGGTCTGAGGCCGAGTCGCCCACCAAACGACCTCCGTTAGCCAACCTCTTCTGCCTCAGTTGCTCCAGACGAGCATGCTCCTTGTTACGAATGGACCAGCGGCGATCACCGTCCCTATAACTCATAGCGCCGTACCTTCGCAAAGTGGAGAATGTTGCGATTTGCATCAACTGTAAAGGGCCTTTATATAGCCCAGCGAAGGCAAATACCTAGGCGATAATCGCGGAGGAGATTATAACTGACATAACTGAGCCGGATTAGACGGATGACGCGAATCTCTGTCAGAGATTAGTTCCATCAAATCCGCTCGAGAAGAGCGAGATTCGCACGCCAACGCAGAAAAAATTGGATTCGCCCAAGATATGGGGAATCTTGCAGGTGTCAGACCGAAAAGATTCTGATGACGTGACCGACCCCTTGACCAGTCGTCCAGATGAGTACGTAATAGAACACGACAAAACATAAGGCAAGGATAGCATTTATTATTATTATTGCAAAAAGGAGGATACAAATGGCAAGGAGCTTATTACAATAAGGAATATGAAAATGCTCCTAAAAGAAATTCCTCCGAACTATGGCCGATTCCGGTACATACGATCACTCGCCAGGCGAGGAGGAGTCGCCCCCAAAGAACCCCCCCGATGGTCCAGGCGGGGATAGACAGAACGAGTCCCAGAAAGCTGGCATGAGTGGTGGCGCAATTGGCTCCTCGTCATTCGGATACACCTCCAGGTAGCGGGCGTAATCCTCATCATTCATCAGGCCCGTAACTGGCCCGTCCAGGTCGTCCAGCGGAATCGAGAAGGTCATTCTGAAAGTAAGTTGCTCTGGAACCGCCACCTTAACAAAGGACCCATCTTGAGAAGTCACTCGGGCAGTCGTGGGAGTAGGCGGATGGTGTGACGGCGGAGCGACCTCGCGTCGAGAAGGAGTCGGCGGCTGAGAAGCTGAGGACATAGCGCCGGCAGGAGACCTCTGAGGGGCTGGGCGAGGAGTCTTCTTCTTGTGTTCCCGTTCAGGCCGAGTCCGCTTGGAGGGCAGCGGACGCCAAGGAGACCCGAAATCAATCCGTTTTCCTTTCAGAGGAGAACGACCCATGATAGACTTGAGAAGGTGAAAGAGAAGGAAGGACGCCATTTATAGGTGCCAAGTTTAGACGGAAGAATCCAAACGGCCCCGCGAGATCCGGAGGGAATGGCTGAGGATCCGGACGTTACCGAAAGCTATTCAAGGCGAAGATACGGTGATTGAAGGAGATGGACAGTTGCTACTTTTCCAAACCCAGGCTAGCGGACCGGGTATGGAAATGTGAGGGACTAGTTGATGGGGTGAGGACCCCGGCCCAAGAGATAGGGGCCCAAAGAAAATAGATAGGAGAAGTGGGCCAGCGTCGAGAGGAGCCCGAAGAGCAATTGGGCCGAGTCCGGGAGTCGGCCCAGGCCCAAGCACGGGGCCCAGTTCAGAGCTGCTAAGAGGAGTCCAGTAGGAGCTTAGGCCGAGACAAGGAGTCGACCGAGGCCCAAGCCCAGGAAAGGACTCGGCTTAAGGAGCCGTTGAGAGCATTGAAGAGGTTCATTTAAAAGGGAGCCGTTAAGACATTGAAAGCAGGACTCGGTCGGGCCGTTACAAGCCTGGGAGAGCCATTGGTCGACCGAGTAATGGCGTCCAACGGCTCCGTATCTTAATTAGCCTTGAAGTCGGCCATTAAAGGCCTTCAAGTCGGTAGAGGAGGAGCCACTATATAAAGGCTCATCCATTCTTGTAAAAGGGCAGACGATTGAACACCCAGAGGGGGAGAATACCAAAAAGGTTCCGAGTACTCGCATTATCTCCGAGATAGGCATACATTTTACTGAAAGGTGCACCCACCAGCCAAAGGTTGTGTTGGACCTCCTTGGGCCCGAAAACCCTAAAACCATCAATATGAAAATCCTCTTTCAATCAGTAAGTCTAGATAGATAAAATTTGTAACTTTGTAATAATTTCATGAACGTCATATATTAGCTACCCAACTGAAATTAACTATAAAATTAATCAATAATAATATTTTATATAATTGCAAACTAAAGTACCTTTGTCCATTAATAAGGATTCAGTGACAGTGTAGGCAATGGCCAATTGTTCTTTGCAGGGCCGATCCTAAGGGGGGGCGAGATGGGCACCCGCCCTGGGCCCAACGTTGGAAGGGGCTCTCTAGTTTGATTTTTTTTTCTATGAAGTAAAAACAAATGCTTAATTACATATGCAAAGATTTGAATCTATGACTTCAAAATTATTTATTAATTTTAAATTTACTTATAATTACAACTATTTGATATACTTATCTCAGTTAATAGATATATATTAGTGAACGGTAAATTAATTTATAATTACACTTCATATAGGGGCCCTAAGTTTGAATAGGCACACCTCCAAGGCTATTATAAAATGTTTTTTTAATAAAAAAATTATATGTTTACAAAATTTTAAAATTAACATTTAATTATTTTCAATTAACCCATAAAATCTTTTAACGTCATATATTAAGCACTACTACAGAATTGGAAATATAAGTAGTACTTTTCACTACACCTTCAAGGTGAAGGTGTCTTGAAAAGAAAAAAAAGGAGAACTTTCCGAGGCACCAATTATAAAGAGGTGCCTCGGTAATATTATTATTATAATAATAATATGCACATCCGCGTCACCCAGTGGGAAAAGGTGCCCCGGATATAATATTATTATAATAATAATTGTGGAATCCGAGGCACCCGCTTAGACCAGCGTCGCGAATATAATATTATTATTATAATAATATTGGAATCCGAGGCACCCGCTTAGACCGGAGCCTCGGATTCCCACTCAAAATTTATCAGGGTATGGTAGATCTAGATCTGAGATCTGAGATGTAAAAAATAATTCACACTCCATAAAATTAAAAAACTATAGCATTTCCCACTCCGTCCGCCGCGCTCTCCATGCACGCCCTCTGTCCGGCTCGCCACATCGTTGCCTCGCCTCCCTCTACAGACAGACGCAACGGCCAACCGACGCCTCGCTCGCCATCGCAGTTCGCCACAGCAGCCTTCGCTGCCCTGCTGCCTCACCGCTTCGCCGCCAACCGCCACAGCAGCGTCGACGGTAAGTACTGCGTATTTTTTATTTTTTTTTTATTTTGAATTTATTTCGAATTTTAATTATTTGATTTTTCTCCTATCTATTTTGAATTTTATTGTATGGCCATCAGAAATTATATATTACATTACCTTGAATGCATCAACTGAAAGATAGTTTGATTTGAACAATTGAACGTCCAGAAAATGAAAGGACTAGTCATGGTTCTTCGGAACATCAAATGTGAGTGGTCTTGTGCATATATACAATTAATTAATTAGGTCATATTAATTGGATTAAAATGACAATGAAAAAAAAAAGTGATAGGTAACAACAAACTCTCGAAGGAAGGGAAAGTCTATGATATTCACAATTTCGTTGTGCAAACGTGTCACATGAGGTTTAAGTGGTGCGAGCATAAGTACATTATGAACGCGAACGACAACACTTTGATTAGCGTTATGGATCAAGATGAATCCGATTTTCCCAAACACATGTTCAAACTCAAGGATTTTGGATCGTTGAAGGCTCCCGAAAGAGTGGATAACAATCAATAATTGGTGGGAACGTGATGACTAATATGGAGGTACTCTTTACTTGTTACTTGTCAATCTCTAATGGTTAAGATTTATAGCTTTTTTAACCTTTTTTTTCTTCAAAACTTGCTTCCCCGTCGAAGACGAGAGGCGCCAACCAACATCCTCAGAAGACAATGGAGGAAAACGGCCGTCACACGCCTCTAACGCGACACAACATAACACGGCCGTGTAATTCCCTAATAATATATATTATATATTATATATTAGGGCCTTAATTAAGTGGTGCAAGTTGACTAGGCTTATTAAGTGGTCTGGTTGTACTTAATAACTAGTAGTTGTTAGTCAACCAAACTCTGTGCCTAATATAACCTGGATTGATGGGATACAGGATTATGGATTAGATAGCACATTCAGTTACGGTACTTAGACTGCTCAGTAGATACCAATACACCATCTAGGGTTCTGAGTCAGGTCTGAGGCAAAACATGGCTAACGGTCTACCGTTAAGAGGCAACACAACAGGAACATCAACTATGGCTGGAGATCTACATGGCTACGCTTCCGCTATCATACGAGGTCAGGTTTCTCGTATACTATGGTTCATATAGTTAGGTTATTTTATATCTAACATTTGGTATCAGAGCCTTTATAATCTCTGCCTGGTTGATTATTATTGCCTTAATCAACATTAATTTTTATATATACATCGAGTTTGTATATGTTTGTATGTTGGAATTTAAATCCATATTAAGCACAAAATTAGATTGAAATATATTATTGCCTGTGTACACGTGTATACTGTGTCGTGTATATATATTTCCTTTTGAATCTATGAGTATCATATATATATTTTTTGATTAATTATATATGAAAATTTGAGCTTGTTTGCCAATTTTGGGAACTTGGGAACCACAATTGTTGGTGAGTGTTGTTGGGCACTACATGTAGCACCGTCCTTGATGGCCGGAGAAACAAAGCTACATAAGAAAAAATGTAGGGACGGTGCGAATTGCAGCTTTTTGACGCTGCATGGCTTCTGGCTAATCCAATTAATATAATGAGCATCACCGTGGGGCGCTGCATGAAGTTACTGTCCGGAGAAGGTGCGCGTGGCTTCGTTCAGACTTCAGTTTGTCAATTCTTCTCCGGACAGAGCCGTCCAGATGGCCAACTCTTTGTCTTAGATGAACGGCTAAGGAGAGGTTACCAAACCATTATGTTGAATTTCTAAAGAAGACGCAAGTGCATTAAGATAAGTTTGCGTCATTAAGGTAATTATCATTATTATTAGTATTTATTTTACCATATTAGTATTTGCCTTAATTAATATTATATATTAATTTTGGTAAATGGTAATTATTTAGTTTCAAATTGCCATATTTATATTATCTTAATTAATATTGTATATTATTTTGGCAAATGGTACAATTAAATTATGGTAATTGCTTGTTTTGGAATATTGATGCCCTTTAGTTTCTTCTTAATTCTGGCATTAAATTCATAATTAAATTATTATTCATTTTTTGGCAAATATTAAGTTTTTAAAGTTGCTATTTGAATTTTAATTTAATGTTGAGGTTTATATTAAATTGCTTTAAGTATTGCAATTTATTTAAGATATATGGGTTAATAATATATTAATATGCAAATTCAAGCATGCTACATATATTCATAAATTATTGTTATTGTTATACATTCATAATAGCATGCATTAAGGTTGGATTTAACATATTATTAACTCATAAATTTATTTTTAAATATCATTCAATTTTGGATCCTTAGGTCAATTTTAGATATTATGACCTACTAAAGTAGCTTGTTTTGGTTTCCCCTTAATTTTTGAGCACATTCTAGTTTTATGTGTCTTTGGGACTTTAGAACCTATTTTTGAACAAGCTATTTGGAACCTATCTTGGGTCATTAAAGTATGGATCTCATTATTTTGATTGATATTTAAATAATAATTGTAGCTCTTTTTATAACATGTTTATTAAGTTTTAATTATTACTAACTACCATATTTTGGTATTCATCGTTGGTAATAATATTAAGTTTTGGATCCATTTCAGTACTTAGACCATTTTTTATTCATGTTATAATTCACTTGGTTCATTGAGGTTTATGTGCCTAATTTGAGTGATTAAGTGCTATAATTATTGTTTTGGCCTGTTTAGAGACATTAAGGATTTAATTGTTATTTTGGCCATTAAGAACTATTACTATTGTTTAAGTTGATTAAAATTTTAATCTATCAATAGTTTTTAAGGGCCTTAATAATAATATTAAGTCTTTAATTTTATGGCAAAAACAATATAGTTGGTATATTGTCTATATAATGGTAATTTGGTTATTACCTTAACTTCAGTCTCCCAAGTATCATAATAGTCATGGTTAATTATTATGTGGTAAATTGAGATTTGTATTTGGCATCCCTTAATTACAGTTTTGCCTTTATTGTAGTTATTATTAATTGGCATTATTAATCACTGTTATTAAGTTTAGGGGCTAATCTCATTTATTACCTTCCATAATAATAATTATTTCATGGTAATCTGCTATATTTGGTACATTGGCATGATTACCACTTCATTTTACATGACTATTAATGTTGGTAATTAAGTCCTACCAATAAATTTTTTAACGTAACATTGGACGCTACATCGAGTTTATTGACACCGATAGTGAAGATTGGGAGAATTCTGGAGTTTTTCTTCTCTTGTGGATCATCATCGTTGTTAGCGCAATGGAGAGATGCGATTTGCATCATTAAGGTTAGCCATTAATTATCTTTTGTGGTTATTTTTGATAATTAGTGCTACCAATGTTGCAAAACACGCTAGGCGCCCCCTAGGCGCCTAGCGCCTAGGGCGCCTAGGCGCCAATTTTTTTTTTTTTTTTTTTAATTAAAAATAAAATTTTAAATTTAAAATTTTTAAAATTTAGTAATAAAACATAAGGTTTCTATAGTTATTTCTTAGAAATTATTTACGAAAGTGGTTGTACAAGTGTTCAAAAGATTTTTTAAACCATCTAAATACATAAAAAACTAAAATTAAGAGCTAAACCATCGAAAAAATACGCGATTTGAAAAAAAAATTGTCCAAATCGGACAACCGAGTCAAAAGTTATGCCCACCGAAACTTTTCCGACATTTTCAAAAAAAAAAAAAAAAAAAAAAAAAACCGCCGAACCGCCGAACCGGCCGCGGAGGAGGCCGTTCCTCGCGGCGGCGCAATGGCGCCTAGGCGCGATTTTTGCAACATTGAGTGCTACAGTTATAGTTAAACCGCTAATTTGGACTAGTCACATATTTTATCTTTAGAAAAAGGAAAACATTAAAAGGTGCATTACCATACTTTGATTTGTCGTTATTATTAATGCTAATAGTGATTATAATGTTACTTATTACTATTAATAATTAATGATTAATGATGACATTAGTATTTTTATGGTATTCAGATGTGTACCTTGAACTGTTTCCAAATAAATTAATGTGACAATACTCCAGTTCAGAAAATAATTTTCTGGACATTAATATTTTTCGGACTTCAAATTTTATTAAGTTTTCAAAATTTTATCCGAAAATGTTTATAAATGTTAGCGGTTTTAACAATTGTTTTTTCCATATTTAGTCTCCTACTTAATGTGATAATATTATTATGACTATTTATTTCTATTTTTGATTGTTTGCAATTTTGCCATTAATAATAATAATATTATTACCTGGGTTATGGAGAGTGATTTTGAATCAATTTAGTAATTTTTGAAAAACATATTTTATAGGCAATTAACCTTTGCCATTAATTCCATAATTCATTTAGTTCTTTGAATTATGATTGCCCATATTTGGTTAAGTATGAATAGATGAATATTTGGTTTAAATTCATATTCTTTAGTTGGTTCATACTCTTTAGATTGTTTATGCATTCGATCACATTAAGTGCATAATATTAAGTTTGATTATGCAATTAGAGTTTGTGAGATTTTGATTTACAAATTATAGCATATTCTTTTGGTGTGATATTGTTTGAATTTGTAAATTCAGTTATTTCTCATGAATTTGATCTTCATGCATTAAAACATTTTACCATGGGCTTACAGTTTCAAAATTCAAAGTATATATCCAGTACATTATTATTTAAAATGTTGGGTTTCTTTTGGTTTGGACTCATCGGTGTTTGAATATTAAGTTTATACTTTAAAATCTCATATTGTAAATTGCTTTAAGTTATGCAATTTATTTGGAATATATGAGTTTAATGTTTAATTTTATGCATATTCGTCCTAAGCATAATATTATGTTTTAAATTATGCAATTTTATTATGCCTTTAGCCATGCATACTTTGAGATGGAATTATATTAGTTCCTTTTTAAGTTGGACTTATGCATAAACTTTAGTCGCGGTAGTGCCTGAATTTAAGCACATTTAGTCCGCTAATTTAGTTCACCACTTAAGCTTTAATCATAGGTGAACTGTACAGTTTTTTGGTGTATACCATACAGTTTACTGGTTTATACCCCAAACAGTTATACATTAAGTATATATGAGTCGGTGAGACGTACTAGTTTTAATGGCCATGACTTAAGAACATCTTGTGCCACTAGTCTCCTTAAATTGATACTCTATCTAAGGAATTGGTTTTCAGTAAGACTTAGTCTCTAACCGCCTTTTCTGGGAGTATATTTAGATTTTCCCATCACAATCTGGTATAATCTGTTTGCCAAAATTTTAAGCATTTCTTGCTAATGTGATTTGATTTCGGTTCATTAAAGAATAGCCAAAGCATCTTTAATTTATTGAAATATCTTGAGTTTTCAATCTTGGTTAGTTAAGGAAATGCTACGGCATATTCAGCTACCTAAGATTATTAAATTTTAATGACATAAAGTTTAGGCAAGAATTGATAATTGTCTAGTGATCTTATAATTTTAATTTGGTTTGGGAGTAGCCACAGCATCCTTAATCTGTTAAAATTATATATTAAGCGGTTTATTTTGATCACATAAAGTTTTAGACATATCTTTTGTGATTAATTGTATGTAATATGATGGAATTTAGCCCACAGGCAATTTCATTATATTTGTATAATTAATCAGGATGAAATACTGGACTACGGTCATAATTTAGCCCACAGGCAATTATGTATCGGAATGTAGTTTAGTAGTTTTATCAGTGATGATAGAAATAAATTTATTTATTTACTATATGATTATTTGTAAATAATTTTCAATTCTATCATGAAGTTTAATTTTATGATGTAAACTTTAGATCATATTTCTTAATTTGCCCACAGGGATTAAGAAAAGGAACATGATTTCTTAAGTTTTTTATCATAATGATAGCAATGAATCTTATTGAATAAAACTTTAGCCTACAGGCAAGTTTTATATCATTTGATTCTTCAATTCATTTGATAATGGTTTCATCATAAATAATTTTTTCAGTTGGATCTAATTGAGTAAAACTTTAGCCCACAGGCAAGTTTTATGTCACTAGATTCTTCTGGCTCTTTAGTAATTGTGAAAAATATTATCATAAGGGTTTAATTGGATTTAATAGAATTAAAACTTTAGTCCACAGGCAAGTTTTATGTCAATAAATCCCTTAACCCATTAGATAATAATTTTATCACAATTCTTAGAATTTATAAATTTAGTTCAATTATAATTCTAAGTTTCATGATTTGCATTGGCAAAACATGTTTTCAGTCACTTCCCAAAATTTAGCCACTTCTATTAATTAATCCACGAATCTTGCTCGGTTCTTCGGACTAACTGTAGTAAGTTACGTGATTTGACATACATCTTTTGGATTCCATTAATAATAAAATGTATCTTTTGAGCCAAATTTTTAACATGGTTTTGAAAGATGTATTTTGTTTCTTTTAGTATGTCCAACTATGGTGGGGAAATATATCTTCATTATTTCGTTGGACTTTAATTGGAACCAAAAATTGATTATTTAGTATGTCCAACTAATGGTGGGGAATTATGTCTTCATTTGTTAGTTGGTCAATAAATCAATTATGAGAATGTATATTATTAAGTTCACTTTATTAATTTCGCTGAAGAATATTTTAATCAGTGGGAGTGATCATTTAGAAAAAGATCATTAAGATGCTCCACTAAAATTTATGGATTTAATTGGCTTCATACATCCTAAATTTGATTGTATGTCAAACAATAAGTCCAAAATATTCCACAAGTATTAATCTTGTATTTGTTCATATAAATTCATAAGTTCAAATTATTGAACATTTGGTTGTGCAACATATTTATGAAAATGTTGTAACCAAGGAATTTATTAGAACAAAAACATTTAATTTGTGGTGCACTGTCATTTAAAAAATTCTTCAGTGATTAATAGAGTCTTTAGTTTCTTTAAAATTGATCCTGGGTCATTTCAGTTGTAAGGCTCAAAACAATTTTGTGGGACATATAAGTAAGACTCATTATGTTTAGTTCATTTAAATGAACATTGAAGTTATTTGGGAAGTTATGGTGTATGATTAAGATTCCAAATTTATGGACTTAGACGTTTGGTTTATTGTCTAAGTTATTGGAATGCTTCTGTGACTTGACTATCTTTTGGCTATTTTTGATGAGTGGGAGTGACAGACGTGTCAACTCCAAGCTCTTAGCTGTTAGAGATAGTAGTTAAAGTTAACTTATAAAGAAGTCATGGAATATAGTTAGCATTATGCTAACATTAAGAGATCTCTACTTAAGGCATGCTTATAAAGTTTTAGAGATCATACAGTGTACTCTTTTGTATAATTTGGATGTGTTTTCTCCTTCAGTTGTGCACATAATGCATTTTGAGAAACATCCCTTAAGGTACCGAGAATAAACGTAGGGTTTGTTGATTAAGGACCTAAGTTGGAGAATTAAAATGCATGTGACCATAATGGATACTACTCTGATTAAATAGAGGACATATCACTATGATTCGTGTGTTTTGTTCTTTGATGATGGTTGTGCTAGTACTTGCACCAAGTGGGAGAATGTAAGATTTTCCCTAATAATATATAATATATATTATATATTAGGGCCTTAATTAAGTGGTGCAAGTTGACTAGGCTTATTAAGTGGTTTGGTTGTACTTAATAACTAGTAGTTGTTAGTCAACCAAACTCTGTGCCTAATATAACCTGGATTGATGGGATACAGGATTATGGATTAGATAGCACATTCAGTTACGGTACTTAGACTGCTCAGTAGATACCAATACACCATCTAGGGTTCTGAGTCAGGTCTGAGGCAAGACATGGCTAACGGTCTACCGTTAAGAGACAACACAACAGGAACATCAACTATAGCTGGAGATCTACATGGCTACGCTTCCGCTATCATACGAGGTCAGGTTTCTCGTATACTATGGTTCATATAGTTAGGTTATTTTATATCTAACAGGCCGATATCGGCGCGATGGGGAAGAAAGGTATGGAAAAAATCGTTCTATGATTTCCATTTGTACTTAGTCGAATTTCTTACCATTATAATAACGAAAAAAGTCTTTCTGATTTTCAGAAATTATCAAACAATAACAAATAATCGAAAAACCTAAATTTTAAGCAACTGATCATTGCAAACTTACAAGAACTTCTGAATAGATTATATTGGATACCACATGCAATTCTGGCATTTCACAATATGCAAAAACATCCTCGACACTCTGAAATCGATATACAATACATAAGGTATAACAAATGTCTCATTAACCTTCTATCTCCTTGATGTCAACACCGAAATCCTTGAAAAGGATAAGAATTGAAAAACTTAGCCACTTGGTTTTTCAGAGTATTGACCGTCATTAGGGAAAAGGAAAAAAGAGAGAACAGAAGCACACTCCAGACTATAAATGCTAATTCTTGTTCTCGTAATCAATAACAGGCAAAACTAACTCTTTAAGATTTTCCACATAATTCCAGAATTTGCAAGATTTCCCTCAAGTATTTGGACTGAACCAAGCTTATAATTGCAGTTCTTTTTCATGTTCTAGACTCAAGTGAAAATATATATTGCACTAGATAGGGTAGTAAGACTACATAGAAATGGAGACTATTAAAGTATATGACATAACTTTAACTGATCTCTTGATGAATAAATACAGGCTTACTTACCTACACAAGCAATAACTTCATTTAATCTATCTTATTATCAAAAAGCTATTGGCTCAAGAAAATGAAATAGAGCGATAAGAGTCACAAAGCCTCATGAATCCAGGAAAATGTTATTCAGATTGAACCAAACCAATTCATAAATTGCAGCAAGTAACCAAATGAGCTGACACCGCAATCAATCGTTATACCCTGCACCACAGCGCACAGTGCACTGTGCGCCTCGCGCCTCCCAAAACGACGTCATTTTGGGAAGCGCGGTAGGAAGTTGACATGATTATGTATATTTGTTTATACAATTATGTATATTTTTTATTATGTACATTTTTTATACAATTATGTACATTTTTTTTTATACAATTATGTACATCCGAATCAAGAAATTTTTGTGTATTATGTTAAAAGTTGATGTGTATTATGTTAAAAGTTTATGTTTATTATGTATTATGTTAGATGATGTGTATTATCTTTTAAAACAGAGTATGTGTATTTTGTTAAATAATTATGTACATTCATGTATACAATTATGTGTATTCTAGTATAACATTATGTACATTTTTGAAAATGAGATTTTTTTTAAGAAAATTAACTGCCAAACACTGGGTAGCGAAATTTAAAAAAAAAAAAATTAAGAAAAATTGAAACGACGTCATTCTGCATCTGGGCGCATGCACAATGCAACGCGCGCCGTGGTGCAGGATATAAATTGCCCACCACAATGGGGTGGGATTATTAGGGCCTATAAAATTTTGCCCGCAAAAATGCAAGCTTGGCGGGCTTGGCCCACGCGGACAGTGGGCTTTTCATATATATATATATATATATATACCAGGACTATGTGGTCTAATGGTACTCGGGTTTGGACTTCCAGTAGCATTCAAAAAAATATATATGTATGTTTATTTATTTATATTGGAAAAATGTATTAGTAACGTCGGGTCTTTAACGTCGGCTATGTATATCACCGACGTTAAGAACATTTAAATTTTTTTTTTTATAATTAAGTTTATAACGTCAACTATTTAGTAATAGCCGACGTTATAAATAAAAAGTAATAATATAAAAGAAATACATAACCTACGACGTCGGCTGTATTAATAGCCGACGTCGTAGGTTTTTTATTATTTTTTTTGAAAAAAAATTATTTGTATATAACGTCGGCTAATTCCACTTAGTCGACGTTATATACTAAAAAAAAAAATTATAATACGACGTCAGCTAACTTTCTAGCCGACGTCGTATTGTTTTTAATTTTTTTTAAATTTTTTTTCTTTATAACGTCGGCTAAAGAATTAGCCAACGTTATAAAGTTTATAAATATAACCAGATCTGAGAACTTACGACAGTCAGACGCCCGCACCACCGCATCCGCCATCTCTTCCATCCATTTCCTCCCCACCGCATCCATCTCTTCCGTCCATCTTCCTCCCACCGCCTCCGCCGCCGCTGCAACTCGCCGACGTCGTCCACCCCGCTGCATCGTCCACATCGCCGACGCACACTCCTTCCCCGTTGCATCGTCTCCACCCCGCCCCGCCGCCGCCGCTTCACCCTCTCCTCCCTGCCGCCGCTACGCCATCGACGTTGCCATCGCCGATATGATTTATAATTTTTTTTAATTATTATTAATTAATTTCGAAAGGCAAGTTCGAAAGGGCCACCAGCTAAAGTTATGTGGTATCTCCCAATTCTTCCAAGATTTAAGCGTATGTTTGCAAATCCAAGTGACGCGAAAAACTTGACATGGCATGCAGATCAAAAAATTTCTGATGGCAAGCTTCGACACCCAGCTGATTCTACTCAATGGAAAACCTTAGACTTTGGCAATGAGTCTAGAAATCTTAGACTTGGCCTTTGTACTGATGGTATAAACCCTCACGGGAACCTAAGTAGCAAGCATAGCTCGTGGCCAGTTATGTTAGTGATTTATAATCTACCTCTTTGGTTGTGTATGAAACGCAAATATATATTACTGTCCTTGATGATTTCTGGCCCAAAACAACCCGGTAATGATATAGATGTCTTTTTGGCACCTTTGATTGATGGCTTGAAAAAATTGTGGGATGAAGGTGTGTTAGTGTTTGATGCCTACCGGAAAGAGAATTTTAAGTTGCATGCTATGCTTTTTTGCACAATCAATGACTTTCCAGCTTATGGAAACCTGGCTGGGTATATTGTCATAGGACATAAGGCATGCCCTTTATGTGAAGATAATACATGTTATACACAACTTGTCCATGGCAGAAAGACAGTCTACTTGGGTCACCGGAGGTTTCTTGATAGAGCTCACCCTTACAGGAGATTAGAAAAGGCTTTCAATGGGCAACAAGACTATACAGATGCTCCACAACCGGGGCCGGTCCTATCATTTTAGAGGCCCAGGGCAAGTGAAAAAAAGGGGCCCTAACTATATATAAAAATAATCATGAAAGAAAACTCCTATGTGCTTTAAAATCAAATAGGCTTAAAAGTAATAACATTGTTATAATAATAAATAATAAATTAATTAGTAATAAAAATTTATAAAACAAAACTTACAAACGGGGACGAAGCTAAAAATCATCGTAATTGGAAGCGCGAAATCAAAATACTTCAAAACGCAGTAAAATACTAATAACAAAATATGAAACATAATTAAGTTAATTTGATAAAATGATTTGAATAGAAAACACATTATAAACCACACATCTCCTATATTGATATGATATTTATAAATATTATTTTCTTTTAACTATATCAATTTTACGTTTTTCTAGAATATTTTGAATACAATGAAACATATAGAAACTTCAAAATGCATTGACTTAATAATTCATAAAAAAAAAAAAAAGAAAACTATGATTTAAAATTTTTATTAATAACTAAATCACAAAATATATTTCATATAAATTAATTAATCAATTTAAATTATTTTTAAAACTCATCTCATTATAAAAGTTCACAAAATAACACTAGCTATAAATACAAGTATTATATTACTCAATTATAAATAAATTTCAAAATTATAAATAAATCCTCACAAATTAATTTTTTATTTAATAGAGTGTTGAGGCATTATAAAAGTTCAAAAAATGAAACTTTTTATAAATACAAGTGTTAAATTATTCAATTATAATTAGATTTCAAAATTTAAAATAAATCTCACAAATTGAATTTTTGTTTAATAGTGTTGTGGAAAATATATCAAAGGTGCAAAATATGGGTCTCGACCCTATAATCTTTGCTATAAACTTATTTCAGGCGCATGTTTGCTACCAATTAAACCACTTGCTCCTTCGTTAAAATATATGCATTTTATTTACTTATACATATATGTACATACTATATATATAGGGTGTAGTAGGGTAGGTCCCCCTCTAAGCATGGGCCCTGGGCAAGGGCCCAGCCTGCCCTTGCCTAGGGCCGGCCCTGTCCACAACCAATAACTGGGATTGAAGTTTATGAACGTATAAAATGTATAAATGTTACTTTTGGTAAAACTCAAAAACTTAAATCTCAAAGAGGTAAGAGGTCAAGAGCTAATGTAGAGGTACCTCCAAATGAAAAGAGTCCATGGAAAAAGAAATCCATATTTTTTGATCTTCCATATTGGAAGACATTAGATGTTAGACATAGTATTGATGTGATGCATGTGGAGAAAAATGTGTGTGATAGTCTTGTTGGAACTCTTTTAGATATAAAAGATAAGACTAAAGATGGACTCAATGCTAGATTAGACTTGATTGAAATGAACATAAGAGCAACATTAGCTCCACGCCAAGGGCATAAGAAGACATATTTGCCTCCAGCTGCTCATACTTTATCACGAAAGGAGAAAATAAGTTTTTGTGAGTGTTTACGTGGAGTCAAGGTACCACAATGGTACTCATCAAATATTAGAACACTTGTGAATATGCAAGATTTAAAATTGGTGGGATTGAAATCTCATAATTGTCATGCCTTAATGCAGCAACTATTGCCAGTGGCTGTTAGAGGTATATTGCCCAAAAAGTTGAGATATACTATTATAAGGTTTTGTTTCTTTTTCAATGCTATCTGTGGAAAAGTGATTGATCCAGATATACTAGATGAATTGCAAAATGGCATTATTGTTACATTGTGTCAGTTGGAGATGTATTTTCCACCATCATTTTTTTATGTCATGGTTCAGTTGGTTGTACATCTGGTGCGAGAGATCAAACAGTGCGGTCCTGCTTATTTGAGGTGGATGTACCCATTTGAACGGTACATGAAAGTCTTAAAAGGTTATGTGAGGAACCGATATCGACCAGAAGCATCTATTGTTGAAAGCTATATTGCTGAAGAGGTAACTGAATTTTGTACTGAATATTTGGCGGGGGTAGAAGCTATTGGTTTTTCTAAGTATCGACATGAAGGAAGAAGTGCTGGGAAAGGTACTCGAGGACGCAAAGTAGCCGGTATGCCTCGTGAAGATATTGAGGAAGCACATTTGTACATCTTGCATAATACAAGTAATGTCGAGCCATATTTAGATGAGCACAAGGCATTAATTAAAGAGCAAAATCCAAGAAAGACAAACATGCGGATTGTGAGCGAACATAATCGTACTTTTATTAGTTGGTTCAAGAATAAAGTTCTGAGTGCTACTAACTATTCTGAAACAGTACGATGGTTAGCTCATGCTCTTTGTATGCAAGTCATATGTTATACTGGATATGATATAAATGAATTTTCTTTTTATACAAAAAAACAAGATGAAAAGAGCACTATGCAAAACAGTGGAGTTTCTTTGGTTGCAAATTCAGTGCACTTCAGTAGTTCGAAAGATAAAAATCCGGTCATTGCAGAGTTGTCATATTATGGTGTGATTGAAGAAATATGGGAGGCTGATTATGTTCATTTCAGAGTGCCGATGTTCCGATGTAAATGGGTAGATAGTAAACACGATGTTAAAGCTGATGAGTTAGGGTTTACGACCCCTAAATTAGAACTAATCTAATTATCCCCCCAAGGAGGGGCCAAAATGAAGAATCCGTCAATGAGCGCATCCTCGCACAGCTCACCCGACAGAACCAAATCATGGACGAGGGATTCTCGTCCCTAATCCGCGCAACACGCGCTTTGGACCAAAGGGTGGCAACTATCGAGGCCATGTTGGCTACTCGCGGGGCATCCAGCTCAGGAGCAGGAAACCAAGGTAGACACGAACCCTCCAAACCGCCACTTCACCAAAAGTCCAGTCTACCCCAACAAGGACAACACGTGGAGCCACATCTCCTAACCAGGAGGCCAAAATACGTGACGTCTTGGAGTGAAAGAATGGATCCACGCACCGGCTTCGGGGACGAAGCCTCTTGTAAGGGGGGGAGAGTGTAACACCCCGTGTTATGACCCTAAATTAGAACTAATCTAATTAACCCCCACCCCAAAAAGGGAATTAAAATCCATTAAATGACTAAAGAGGGGTCCACTATGGATCATGGGCCCTGAGCCCTAAAACCAAACCCCTAGTCCCATAGGAATTAGAATTAACAAGCCCATACCAGTTAGATCCTAATTAGGACTCTTAGGTATATAAATAGGGACATAGGAGACACCTAGATCTAACACCACAAATAATCTCTCACCACACAAGAAGTTCCAAGAATCCCCTTAGGAGAAATCAAGAAAGGAGAAATCTTAAAGAAAGACCCTTCATAGCCAAGGAAATTAATTAAGGCTAAGAGGTAACCCATGTCTCAACAAAACCTATTTTCTTCACTATAATCTCCTTCCTTGGCCTCCTTCTATATATGTGTGTCTTGAGTAATTCCTCCATGTTAATTGTGATATATTCTTGATGATTGATAAGATGATTTGTGTGTATTCTTGATATTCTTGATGATGTTGATGATGAAAAGAGATTCTTGATGTTGATGTAATGATTCTTGACAAATCTGGATATTTCTTGAAGTTAAAGATAAAATTGGGATTTTGATGATTTGGGAGGGATTAGAGCCCTAGGATGAATTGGGAATTTGTGTTATAATGTTCTTGATTTATATTTGGGTGGGAATTCACATGTTCGGGTGTTGTTTATATTTAGAAGTCGTGATAGGAAGAGTTATATCTGATTCTTGCTTTTGATCCGTTAATTGACTACGTGGTGTCGTTAATTGCGTTTAAAAGTGTCTAAGCATGGTTTCGGGTTCCACAAAGGATCCCAGGACGAAATATTGATGAATGAGTTAGTGGGGGGTAGGTGGGGGTAGGGGTACCCGCCACCTACCCGCTGCCCGAAGATCATCGCCGGGCAGCGGACAGGCGCCAGGCAGGCGTCCGCCCGCCGGCAACCCGCTGCTGGGCAGTGATCTCCGGCAGGCAGCCGGCGGGTGATCCCTCACCCACCGGCTACCCGCTGGTTCGGGACCCTTCCCAGGTCCCCGACTTCCCCGTTTGATGTCCCCCATTCCCCGTGGCGTCCAAACGGACCCCGTTTATCGTACCTAAGTCTAGTTTGATGTTTCGGGCACCATTCGTAGTTTAAATGAGTCTTAGGAATTGCATGGTTCAACTGCGGGAAGGACGGACACAAGGCATTCCAGTGTTCACAACCCGCGAGCTCACACCCCACGAATATGGGGCAAAACAGAAGCACCAACAACCAAGGGAATCATGGTGCTCCCTGGAAAGTATTCATCATGAGCCGCACACAAGCCAAACTAGGAGACGAGGACAACCCCAACGAAGAAAACGTGACCCCAGAAGACGAAGAGCACACAAATCCACCAGAAGAAAACTAAGAAGGAGAATTCTGTCTGGGATAAACTAAGGAACCCCTTGTAACCACCTTTGTAGCAAACTACTTGTTTAGCTTAGCCACCTCGGGGTCTTTCTCTCTAATAAAATAAAATAAAATTTAAAAATATTCTAACATAAAGGAAGCTAAACAACAACAAAACAACTAAGCGTACTAATGTAACCAATGGGGATTAAACCCTAAACCTCCTACTTATAAGACCAAGTTCCTAACCATTAGGCTATAGGTATTTCTTAAAACCCAAAGGGAACACTCCCCTCTTAACCCCCACAAACACCTAAAAATCCCAAAACCCCCAAATCAAAAACCCTTCTTCTTCCTCACACCCTCCCACTCTCACCCTCACCCTCTCACTCTTCGCACCCCACCCCAAAACTGGCGAACACCCCCACCAAACCCACCGGCCACACGCCGCCGCCACCAGCCGGTCGCCGCTCGTCAACCTCACGCCGACAACCACCGCCCAGCCGACCGCCCCGCCGTCGCACCTGGAGGTCGCACACGTCGCGCCCGGCCGCGACCCACTGCCCAGCAGCACCAACAGCGCGCCCAGACACCACCACCGTGCCCCACCCCCTTCTCACCGTTCGAACCCAACAGAGACGCCACCCAACACCGGACTCGTCGCCGGAACCTCGCCGGAATCCTGCCGGAAGTTCACCGGAAAATCCTTGCCACCAAGAAGAAACTTCACAATGCCAAAGAAACCCCTCGGAGTCCGCACCCCGGAATGGAGCAATTCCGACTACACCGTGATCGGAGGTAAAGCCCTTGAACCCGATCAATTTTCTCCGGAATTGGTCGATATGCTTAACCACCAAAGGCTCTTGGATACCTATCTCACCATTAAAGGAGATACATACCCCGAATTGGTGAAGGAATTATATCAACATTTGGTAGCCACCAAACGAGGTGATAAAATAGAAATCACCACTAAGGTCTGAGGCAAGGAAATCATACTTTCCGAAGGCCGCTTGGCCAAACTCTTGAAATTGACCACCACAGGGGTGTCGAACTATGACCGAAAAGGGTGGATTGATACCTAAAATACGGGGTACAAAGTCCACCTCGGGTACCTACTCGGAAAAGAAGAGGGTTTCACCTCGACCACACGGCCAAATAGGAAGTGGCTAACCGCGGAGCAAAAGATATTAGTTATGATTGTGACTGACAGCCTTTTACCCACAAACAATAAAAGCAAGGACGTGGGCAGTTTAGAGTGCGCTTTCGCCTATCTCTTGAAACACAAGATCAAGTTCAACCTACCGGCCCTCATGCTAAAACACATGGAATTTTGCAAAACTAGCAACCGACTTAGCCTGCCCTACGGGATGGTCCTAAGTTGGATCATGGAGAAAAAGGGGGTGGATCTGAGCCACACTGAGGTCAAGACTGCAAATGGCATGGTTTTCAATGCTCAGAATCTCCGTCGCAATGATATCTACTACACCGAAGGGGGACAATACATCACTCTCGAGGAGATTTGCCTTAAGCCCGAGGGGGAACGAAGGGAATTGGTTGATCAACTAGATATCTCCAATAAGAAATTTAAATGGGCAATGCAAGAATGTGGGGAACCAGGGGGAAACGAGGAACAATAAGAAGATAGCGAGCCTAATCCACCAGCGCCCGCACAAGCAAGGGGAAGTCCAAGGAGGGGCCAAAACGAAGAATCCGTCAATGAGCGCATCCTCGCACAGCTCACCCGGCAGAGCCAAATCATGGACGAGGGATTCTCGTCCCTAATCCGCGCAACACGCGCTTTGGACCAAAGGGTGGCAACTATCGAGGCCATGTTGGGTACTCGCGGGGCATCCAGCTCAGGAGCAGGAAACCAAGGTAGACACGAACCCTCCAAACCGCCACTTCACCAAAAGTCCAGTCTACCCCAACAAGGACAACACGTGGAGCCACATCTCCTAACCAGGAGGACAAAATACGTGACGTCTTGGAGTGAAAGAATGGATCCACGCACCGGCTTCGGGGACGAAGCCTCTTTTAAGGGGGGGGGGGGGGGGAGAGTGTAACACCCCGTGTTACGGCCCCTAAATTAGAACTAATGTAATTATCCCCCACCCCAAAAAGGGAATTAAAATCCATTAAATGACTAAAGAAGGGTCCACTATGGATCATGGGCCCTGAGCCCTAAAACCAAACCCCTAGTCCCATAGGAATTAGAATTAACAAGCCCATACCAGTTAGACCCTAATTAGGACTCTTAGGTATATAAATAGAGACAAAGGAGACATCTAGATCTAACACCACAAATAATCTCTCACCACACAAGAAGTTCCAAGAATCCCCTTAGGAGAAATCAAGAAAGGAGAAATCTTAAAGAAAGACCCTTCATAGCCAAGGAAATTAATTAAGGCTAAGAGGTAACCCATGTCTCAATAAAACCTATTTTCTTCGCTATAATCTCCTTCCTTGTCCTCCTTCTATATATGTGTGTCTTGAGTAATTCCTCTATGTTAATTGTGATATATTCTTGATGATTGATAAGATGATTTGTGTGTATTCTTGATATTCTTGATGATCTTGATGATGAAAAGAGATTCTTGATGTTGATGTAATGCTTCTTGACAAATCTGGATATTTCTTGATGTTAAAGATAAAATTGTGATTTTGATGATTAGGGAGGGATTAGAGCCCTAGGATGAATTGGGAATTTGTGTTATAATGTTCTTGATTTATATTTGGGTGGGAATTCACATGTTCGGGTGTTGTTTATATTTAGAAGTCGTGATAGTAAGAGTTATAAGTGATTCTTGCTTTTGATCCGTTAATTGACTACGTGGTGTCGTTAATTGCGTTTAAAAGTGTCTAAGCATGGTTTCGGGTTCCACAAAGGATCCCGGGACGAAATATTGATGAATGAGTCAGTGGGGGGTAGGGGTACCCGCCACCTACCCGCTGCCCGAAGATCACCGCCGGGCAACGGGCAGGCGTCCGCCCGCCGGCAACCCGCTGCCGGGCAGCCGGAGGGTGATCCCTCACCCACCGGCTACCTGCTGGTTCAGGACCTCTCCCGGGTCCCCGACTTCCCCGTTTGATGTCCCCCATTCCCCGTGGCGTCCCAACGGACCCCGTTTATCATACCTGAGTCTAGTTTGATGTTTCGGGCACCATTCGTAGGTTAAATGAGTCTTAGGAATTGCATGCTAGTCGAATTGGTTACCCGTTGACCTAAGTGAAAGTTGTATGAACCCTTAGGACGATTCTTAGTATGTGATTAATCACACGTAAGTGTTATTATATGTCTCCCATTCCTAATGTGCTATTATGTGCTTTAATGTGTTATGTGATGCATGGTTCCCCAACTTGGTTGCGATCAAGTTGGCTATACAGGCAGTTGGATGGGTTTAGAACCATACCAGCTGTTAACCAGACCAATTGCGATCGGTCAGGTATATAAATATTATATAGGGCTGCGGTCCACTGATGACTACTTATGAGCTGCGGTTCATTCTCCTGGCTGCGGTCAGTGATTCACTTCTTGGGCTGCGGTCCACATGGGCCTCGGTGCTATGACCCACCGGACCTGAACGCGCCAGGACGGTGTGTAGGGCCAATAAGTCGAGGAAGGCTGTAGTCCACCGATCCGAGTAATCGGGGCGGTGTGTAGGGCTACGACTGGCTGCGACCCACCGAGTGATGGGACGACGGTGTGTAGGGCCATAGTCTCCGAGGATCTTCGCCCACCGACTGAGTATAGCTCCGCGGTGTGTCGGGCTTGATCCGCTATGGTCCACCGGCGTACCCATCGGCGGTGTGTAGGGTCGTAAGTCTCCCCTTGAAAAGGGGATCGCGGTCCACAGACTGGGTGCGTCAGCGGTGTGTAGGATCGTGGTCCGACGTTGAGTTCGTCAACGGTTCTCAAAGGGTTGGTTGCGATCAACTCCCCTCGTACCGCGGTACTGAGGTAGGGTGCTGCGGGGCCATGTTAATGCTATATGCATTGACCCTCATGTTCGGGGCATGCGATTGGTCCCGTGGCGCCATCAATGATGATGTGATATGAATGGTGATTCAATGATGATGTGATATGATTGGTGATTCAATGATGATGTGATATGCATGGTGATGCAATGATGATGTGACATGAATGGTGATGATGTATTTGGAATTGGAAAGTGATCAGTGACCTGAGATGTGTATTCCTTGTGATGTTATCTCTACTTAAATGCTTATTATTTGTGAGTCTATTCCCGGTTTTAAAACTAGTGTCTCTTAAGTATATATCTTCCTGCTTCGAAATGATTTTTGTATACCTCTATATATCTATCTATAATGTATTTCAACGCGTTGGAGTGGGTTACCAGCATCTCTCGCTGAACAGATATATTTGGCTTTCAGGCACAGATGAGTAGACACTGGAGCGCGCTAGAGACTTGGAGCGTAGAATAGATAGTTTCCCTTTCGGCCTGCGTGCCATGCTTATGTATTGACATTATTGAGGATTTTAGTTAGTTAGCCTGTGCACCTGAGTTCTCTAGCTCAGGTGTGGCATAGCACCCCGTACTCTTATGTTATGTTTTGGGATTTAATGAGAATTTACCCTTATTATATAAGCCTTAAAAGTTTTAAAATTTCGGGGTGTTACAGTTTACACTTGTCGATTTGAACAGGGAAGGTCACAAAAATGAGCAATTCATAATGGCATCTCAAGAAAAACAAGTATTTTATGTTACTGATCCTAGTGATAAAAAATGGTCTGTTGTTCTTTATGGAAAGAGACAAATTACTGGTGAAGGGAATGAAGATGTTAGTTATGAAATTGAGGAAATACCACCCTTTTCTTCAAGTTTATTACCAGTTATTATAGATAATGAGATAGATGAAGTGCATGCATCACGTGATGATCATCATGAAGGGCTATGGGAGAATTGATTATTATTTGTAATGCTTTAACTTCTTCTTGTGTTTACTATATCTAAATATTTACAGTTATATTTATGTATATTATTCTTTTGTCAATTCACTAATAATTTCTTTGCTAAACAGGCATATGGATTCATCAAATGACCACCCTGTTGATAGTATCATCCAAGCTAAAGGTACTAATACCAAAGCTAAGAAGAGGGGTGCACCGTTATGACAAAATTAATTTCTGGGTGCGGTGACACAAACACGAAATTGGTGGTTCAATTTAATAGTAAACACGAAGCTGTTGGGGCAGGGAGCGCCCAATTCAAAATTTATTTTGCGTTGATTGCACAAAGCAAAGTTCCAATCACATATAAAGATTGGAAAGTGGTCCCAGAAAAGAGTAAAGCGTTGGTGTGGGATGATATCATGGTATGCAACTTATTTATAAAACTATTGAATTAATTGTATTTAAGTTGTTTCTAATAAATAAGCTTGTCTTCCAGAGTGTTTATGATATTCCCACTGATGCGGATCTGAAGGATGATTTGATGAAATATGCGGGTGAACGGTGGAGAGATTTTAAAAGTAGATTGAACAGAGACTACATATTCAATAATGAAGACCCAATAAACAATACTCCATGTCAAAAATACACATTCGTTGATCCAAATACATGGAAAATGTACGTGGAGCGTCGTAAAACTGCAGAGTTTGAGGTATATATTATAATTTTTCTATCAATTATTTATTAACTCAAATATATTAAAGATATATTATTACTTTAATGTTTTCTTTTTGTGTAGGAATCAAGAAAGAAACATCAAGAAATACGGAGTAAGAATGTTCATCCACATCATTTAGCCCGAGGAAGCTATAAGAGATTGGAGAAGATTATGATGGATGAGAAGATGAAAGAACAAGAAGAAGCTGCAAGTTCAGATCCATCGTCAGCAGTTGTTCCTCCATCTCCGCCAGCTAGACATGAAAAGTGGAAGAGGGCAAGAATGAACAAATCAGGAAATATCAACAACGATGCGACTAGAATGGTCGTGGAAAAGATTGTAAGTAAAATGTTAAAATTTTCTACATTATTAAGATAGCTAGTAATCATTATTAAATATTGTTTTTATATGTTAGGATTTGCTATCATTGCAAGCTTCTCAGGGAGAGTTTGTTGAGTCCGGTAGACAAGATATATTGTCTAGTGCCATAGGTACAGATGAGCATTGCGGACGTGTTAGAGCCGTGGGTAGAGCACATGGCTTAAAAAGCTACTTTGGTCCTGCAAAACATCGTCAAAGCCAATCTACACCAGAAGTGAAAGATATGATTAAGACAGTAGTTGCTGAGGCGTTAGCAGTTGCCCGAGAGCAATATGAAACATCCTTGCAAGCAGCCATTCGAGAGATGAGGGATGAAATTAGTAGTATGAGGACTCCAGGGGCTCAACCTGTACCATCAAGGCAGGAGGAAGACATGCGTGTAGCTGTCCAACCACATGGTCATAGTGAAAAAACAAGCTCTCCAGACTCTTTTGCTGATTTACCATCCGTAAGTAATCATTTATAACTAATCTTATTATTTATTAAAAACATTTTAGATATTTCTTAATATGAATTCATGCAGTTAGGAGCAGGATGTGAATTGTATTTGGAAGATCCCATTAGACGTATAGTTGCACGTGGGACAGTTTACAAGGCCGAAAGGGTTCACGGGATACAAATACATGTGGATCAAGTGAAGGTCACCGTGATTGAAATTCTCGTGTCAAGTGCAAAGGTACCCTTCCCTACCGATGAGGTTCAACTGTTAAGGGATGCATTGCACAACTTTATTATTTGGCCAAAGAAGTTGGTTGAGTTGTATACCGAAGTTGATGAGGTATGTATTTTAAAATTTTTTGGATTTTAAAATAGTGTTTAATTTAATTTTTAAAAATAGTAATTGTTACTTATATTGAACATGTACAAATGACATATGATTCCGGTGTGCAACGACCTTCTGTTGATCTGACTATAGCAGATCCGACTTCTTTGAGTCCTCGATGTCTAAAGGTATATAAAATTGTTCGCAAACTTGATGAAAATGTTCTAATAAAGATGGAGCGTGGTATTGTGGCCGATGTTGACTATCCCTTACAACTTGACCCGTTGGAGATTATGTGTTTCTTAAGGATGGAGACGTTAGATGTTTCCATATTGCAGTTCTTTATAAGGTAATAATTAAGTTCTTTACTTATATTTGTTTATATAATATTTTTCATTTCATCTGTTATATTACTAATATATATGATTGATTGTATTTTTGAATAGGGGTCTTTATGACAAATTTGATTTGGCATCAAAGACCACATATGGCTTCTTAGATCCACATTTCATTCAACCAATTTCGAATTCTATAGATGAACGGATAAGGTATATCAACGTCACCATGCAATATGGCCAAAAACAATGCTATCTAGCGCCATATATTTTAAAGTAAGTTTTAATTGTTTCAAATAAAATAACTTATATATAATACACTTTTATTATATATTATATTTACTTACAACTAATACATTATTGATTTGTAGTGACCATTGGATGTTGATGGCAATTTGTCCTCAACTTAATGAAATCTATTGGTTTAATTCAATTGGAGGTCAGCCACGTGATGACATCAAAGATATTGTTGAAAAGTATGTGAACTTATAAGTATTAATATGTATAATTAATAAAGTATGAATGATGTCATAAAGTATTTATGTATACTAATCTCTTATAATTTTAGGTGTGTCAATTCAGCAAAGTTGTTGAGAAGCAATGGATCAACTCGTTCACCAAAATGGACTAAGGTTTTGGTAAGTATTTTATACATTTGTAAAACTACATATATTTTATTCTTTTTTATTAAATAAAATTTTAAATGTAATTTAATTCAAATGTAGTGTGCTCAACAAGTTGGAAGTACGGCATGTGGATATTATGTGATGAAATACATGCTTGAAATTCTTTCCAAAGAAGCATGTGCGGGAATGGATAAGACATGTAATTTAATATAATACCTTTCTCTTTTTAATTTTAAAAATGCTAGCTTACTAATTATTTAATAATTATCAACTTTGTAGATTGTTGAGAGAGTTCGTGGATCGAGCTACACTCAACAAGAAATTGATCAAGTAAGAGACGTATGGGCCGACTTCTTTGTTGATGTATGGTTAAGTATGTAAATTGAACAAATTGATATTAGGTTTCGATAACGTTAACTTGTATTATTAATTAGTATCAAATTGTGAGATTTATTACTTTTATTACTTGTTTCATTATAAATATTAGATTCTACATATTTTGCTGTGGTTGTGGTGCAATAATTGAGCAGGTTTTGGTTGTGGTTGTGAGAAATTGAGCAGGTTTAGGTTGTGGTTGTAGTTGTGAGTAATTTGAGCAGGTTTTTGGGTATAAATGGACAAATAAACTGTATATTAAAAAAAAAAAAACATACAACGTCGGCTAATAGGTATTAGCCGACGTTGAATATATTTTTTTTAAAAAATAAATACAGTTTACAACGTCGGCTAATTGGTATTAGCCGACGTTGTAGGTATTTAAAAAAAAATACCTACAACGTCGGCTAATACCAATTAGCCGACGTTGTATAGTATTTAAAAAAAAATACTTACAACGTCGGCTAATTGCTATTAGCCGACGTTGTATAGAATTTTTTTTAAAAAAATACCTACAACGTCGGCTAATTGTTATTAGCTGACGTTGTAGGTATTTATTAATTAAATTAAAATATATATATATAACGTCGGCTATTTGTATAGCCGACATTATAGATAATATTTACAACGTCGCCCAGAACAACTTCGGAACTTAGACGTTAAAAGCTCTATTTAGCCGACGTTAAAAGCCTGCTGTGTAGTCGTGTATATAAATTATTTGTTATTTCCTTATAGATTAACACATTATATATTTGATTATTTATTACAAATTACAAATGCATTAATATATGTTTAAACTATTCAAATTATTTTAGTATACATTTATTATTAACTTTTTATATTAATTTATATTTTAATTTAAAATTTTTCAAATTTAGCGATCCCCTGCCAAGGGCCGTGCCTAAAGCGGGGTAGGGAGGGCCGACCTCTTTTAAGTCTGTATTTTGGCGGGCTTTTTAACCCACCCCTGCCATATGACGGGCTTTGACAGGCCCCACTTTGCAAGCCCATTTTGATAGCTCTAATCAGTAGACCATGTTATTCACCTCTGCTGAAATTTATCTTTTATAGAGTATCAGCGGACCTTAAATAACATGTACACTTTTAAAACTCTTCTTCTAATTAACTAGAGGACCTTTCCTAATCAAAATTAAATAATTTTTATAAAATTTCTCTTACACTTAAAATTATATTTAACATCACAACTCCCAAATGTTATTTAAATTTAGCAATATGTTTGAAATCCTCAAACACACATTTATTACTATTTAAATTTCTAATAGGAATGGGAGTGAATGCAACTACTACTAGTGGAATAGTCACTGCACCTGTTACTGTTAGAAGGGGAGGGACTACAACTCTACAAGTGCTATATATGTTGGTCCCGATACCGAAAGATGAGAGTCTAGAAGGGTGAGGGGGTGAATAGACTCTACTCTATTTTTCAAAACTTTGTTTAAAAAATAATGCACATCGAAAAATATGTGTTCTGTTTAAATTCTCTTTGCACACTTTTGTTAAGATGAATAGGGATGCAATGCAAAGCAAAAATAAATAGCAAGAGAGAGAGAGATTTTATAGTGGTTCGGCGGTTAACTAAGCCTATTCCACTCTTCTTCCACAACTCGTGAAAGGGTTTGCACTATCACTCCATAGTACAAACTAGGCCAAGTTTGCTTCCTTGATCACTAAGGTGGACAACAACTTGCTAGGTTTTTCAACTCCTCGAGTTTACTCCGCCTCTATCAACTCCTACAAAGTCGAGTGTTGGAAAGGATTTTGATGTTTCTCAAACTTGAAATCTTGTCTTGATAATTCTAGATCTTCGTATAAACAGTGCAAGATTTCTTGATTTTATGAAGACTTTGAAAGCTTGGATGATCTTTAGAAGAGTCTTCACAAACACACGCTGGTTATGAGAGCTTTGTAATTTGAGAGTTTAAAAGCTTTTCTGATAGCTATGGAGTGATGAAAACTAGCACCATCTTCAAGTGATGATGAGGAGTATTTATAGTGTGCGAAATCCATCTATCCGTTGGAGGGAGATGAAAATTTCAAACCTATTAACCGGCGTGTAATATATGATGGGTAAGGAGACTTAATTGCGGCCTGTATTCTGTAGCCGTTAGTTACAAAAAGGTCATGACCTACCTTTTTGTCCTTTTGTACTGTCAAAAGTACCAATCATTTAATACTCCTTGATATTTGAAATATCATTCCTAAGACACCATTTGTCTAGGATGACTTTCCCACCAGCTTAGAGACATGGACAAATATTCTTCTGAGAATCACATATAACTTGTCCAATTGAGTCAGACATTGACTCGTAGTCTCGAGCTCAAATAACGAAAGATTGTCCTTATCATTCTGATACGCATCAAATGAAAGAAATAATTGGTGGTTTAGTTAGTGGAGGGTCTACAAGGAATGAATATATGTAATTAGAGGATATTAACTAAATATTAGTATAAGGAAATTATGTATATTAGAATATATTATTACCTTGAATAGTTAGAATAATTGTAGTAACTTAATTATTATAGGTATTAGTAATTTGGTATAAATAGGTCCATTGTATATGAGTACTGGGAACTACTCAGAGAAAATATATTGTTCTTCTAGTTTATTCTTCTTGGAGTCCTCACACACTCAAAGTGTGAAAATTGGAGTTTTCCGTGACTCGAATACAGTTAGGAGCCAGAAGCCTGCTCGAAAGGTTTCTTTCGTTGCGTACTAAATTCCAGTACGTAACATTGGTGCTTTCATTGATTCCATTGGTGAGAGTATCCCCTATCTTTTTATTTTTTGTTATTATTATTATTTTGTTTGTTAGCGGCATAAGCATTCCTTAGAAATTGTTTTTTTTTTAATAGTGAAAAAAAGGATGAGAAAAAAAAGGTAATAAAAAAAAGTCCAAAAAAGGGGAGAAAAGGAGTGGGAAATACGGGAAAAAATTTTATTTTTATTATGGAAAATATTACTCATCGATGTTTATTGGTTTCTGTACATCAAGTATGGTATTCCATTGATGATTTTGTATTGTATGAGATATTTTCTATGAAAGGACCCATACAATATATTCATATTTTGAAGGATGAGAGCTACACCTTCCAAGCGTTGGTATGGTCTGATTCTATCTTGGATGCATTCATGGCTAAACAAGCTCTTCATTACCAAAATATTTACGATGGGTGTTGTGTTTTAGACATTAAATATCCTGATTTAGAGTTCTTGATGGCTGTGTGTGGAGAATTACAGACGGACCAAGATGACACTTCGAAATGTCTCACTTCAAATTATTCTAATTCAACTTTTCAAGAAGAACCAAATAGCCCAAAGTCCAAGGAATCATCAATAACAACCGTTCCTCTCCCAACCACTCATGACGAAAGCAACATTCAAGATTTCAACAACTTAGAGTCTCTTGAGGATTATCTTGAGACAAGACTTGTGAGTACTACTACCTTAGACTTGGAACTCAACATTGGGGAGCAAGCGATATTTTTAGACGGTGCAAGCCAAAAGGGAAGGCCATTTATGTCTCACGATCAAGCTCAAGAACCATTTCAATCATTTGTTTTGCCAACTAGCCGCCATCCAAAGTTGCATGGGCCGCTTCAACAAAGATGTGTTTATTCTATTCCTCCCTACACCTTGAGGACACGGTGTTTTTTGAAGGGTTGGAGAGTGATACGCATCAAAGGAAAGAAATAATTGGTGGTTTAATTAGTGGAGGGTCTACAAGGAATGAATATATGTAATTAGAGGATATTGACTAAATATTAGTATAAGGAAATTATGTATATTAGAATATATTATTACCTTGTATAGTTAGAATAATTGTAGTAACTTAATTATTATAGGTATTAGTAATTTAGTATAAATAGGTCCATTGTATATGAATACCGGGAACTAGTCAAAGAAAATATATTGTTCTTCTAGTTTATTCTTCTTGGAGTCCTCACACGCTCGAAGTGTGAAAATTGGAGTTTGTCGTGACTCGAATACGGCTAGGAGTCAGAAGCCTGCTCGAAAGGTTTCTTTCGTTGCATACTAAATTTCAGTACGTAACACAATCATTGTTTTCTCTGATCAAATAATCTTTCTGTTGGTCCCGGTAGGGTCGTAAGAGAGCCTACAGGGAGGGGGGTGAATAGACTCTACACGAATTTTAAAAACAACTCCTTTCGGAAGTTATGCACAGCGGAAAAATGTGAGTTTGTTTTAGGATTATCTTTGCACAATTTCGTTATGGAAAAACTTAGGGTTTGGTCGGTGTGAATGCAATGCCAGATAGATAGATAATCGAAAGTAAAGAGAGGGTGAGAGAGAGATTTCTATAGTGGTTCGGCTATTAATAAAGTCTACTCCACTCTTCTTTCACAACTCGTGAAAGGGTTTGCACTATAACTCCTAGTACAAACTAAACAAGCTAGCTTCCTTGATCACTAAGCCGGACAGCTACTTGTGTCGATTTTTCAACTCCTCGAGTTTACTCCTCCTCTATCAACGTCTTCTTCAGAGTTGAGGGTTGGAAAGAATTGATGATGTTCTCCAACTCGTGAAATCTTGACTTGATGATGCTTGAATCTTCAAATATAAGTTGCAAGATTTCCTTGTGTTGTGGAAGCTTGAAGTTTGGATAATCTCCTTGAGAATACTTCACAACAGCAAACTGGTTTTGAAAGCTTTTGGATGATCCTTGTTAACAAAGCTTTTGTAGATAATGAATGAGTGAAAAACCAACACATTCTTCAGTGGTGAAGAGAGGTATTTATAGGTGAGGAAAAATTCATCCGTTGGAGGGAGATGAAAATTCATACCTATTAACCACTGTGTAATAACCATTGGGCATGAAGCATTTAATGCGGTTGTACTGTGTAGCCGTTGGTTGCAAAAGTGGCTTGTCCTTTTGTACTTTTTAACTGACAAAGGTACTAATCATTTAATGCTTCTTGGTTTTTGTGAATTTCATTCCTAGGACTCTTGTCTAGGATGATTGCCCAACAGTGAGACATAGACAAACATTCTTCTTGCTCATATGTTGAAGTTGTCTATTCGAGTCTGACTTAGACTTTTTGGTCTCGGGATCTATTAAACGAAAGATTGTCCTTATCTTCCATTTTCCCTTCTAGTCAGGTGATCTTTCTTATCATTTGACGTTTACACGAGAGTTGGACCCTTCAATGGATAACTCGTGCTGGGTTCCTGGTCCTGGTATTTGTGGACCATAGGATGGGGACAATTTGCCTTGAAGTGTCCCGGCTTTCTGTAGTTGTAGCACAGCACTTGAGCTTCCTCTGGCTCCGTTTTCTTGGGATAAGATAGTCTTTCTGCTTGCCTTCGGTTTGAGGAACTTGGAAAGGTTTGCAGCTCTTGAAAGTTGTTCTTTCTTATGAACCTTTTGAACTTTCGCACAAACAAAGAAAACTGTTTGTCAGACAAAAATTCAGATGGGTTAGAAGTTGACCTGTTTGAAGTTGAAGTTTGCTGACTAGCTGCAAGAGCAATATTTCTGGTTCAGGTTCCTCAATTTCCTTGGGTTCGTGTTTGAACTCATAGGCTTTGAGATCACTGAAGATTTTCGCCGTTGGAGTAGTCTTCAAGTCTTGGTGATCTCTCATTGCAGTGACTTTCATGTCCCAAGCTTTTGGTAGACCATGAAGGATCTTTAGGTTGATCTCCTTCAATGTTGGTTCCTTTCCAAGATCTGAAATTTATCCAAGAAGTTTCGTGCACCTAAACTCCATTTTGGTGACAGTTTCATTTGGAAGCATTTTGAAATCTTCAAATCTTTTCATGTCCATGGTCAGCTTGTTATCCTTTTCTTGTTCATCTCCTTCACCTAGATCCATGAGGGTGTCCCATATTTCTTTTGCTGTTTTGCATTTTCGCACTCTTGGAAATAGTGAATCGTCTAAGGACTTGTATAGGATATCACGCGCAACATTATCTAGATTTGCTCTCGTCTTCACCTCTGAGGTGAGTTGGGACTTAGGCTTTAGAATTAGCACTGTGGGATCTGCTCCTTGAGCTGCTGCTTGCGTGTTGACCATTGTTATCACAATAGGTCCATCTTCTATAACATCCCATATCTCATCGTGAATAGCCTAGAAAAGCTAGATATTTATTGTGTTTGAGCTATAAAGTGATCTATTGTTGATCTATGATGTGTTGTTGAGGATTTGGGAGTGTTAGATTGCCTGAAAATGTTTTAAAGGTGAAGAAGGATCTCACTGGTGCACAAGACAGTGTGCACAAGACAGTGTGCACCAGATGAGTCACGGGACTAGCCAACGGCCCTAGGTAGGGACCGTTGGCAAGCCCCGTGGAGGAGCGGCCCCAGGGCTAGAACCGTGGCCCTAGGCCTCCGCTTGGCGGATCCAGGCGAGGAGCCCCGCCACAAGCCCCGCTAGGCAATAACTGTGCAGTGGCCAAGCCCTTGTGGCTCAGCTACATGTCGTTTCGGATAAGTACTCGCGGGCCCTTGAGGCTCGGACACTCGAGATCATCACGACGCACTAGTAGAATTTGACTTGGTTGATTTTGGAGTCGAATTAACTGTTTTATAGTAGAAATGGAAATGTTTCATGCTTAGTAGTTGTCTGAGTATGTTTACAGTGAATAGAAATGAGAAGTATTAGACTTAGCTATTTGTTTGAAGAGCATGACAATTGTTTGATTGTTAGACTAAGGAGCATTAACTCTATTTGTTAAGTTTCGCTGCAAAAGCATGCCTAAAATATCTTCTATGACTTGATGAGATTTTAGTTTAAGAAGCATTGAAAGTGTACAGAGCATGATTCTTTGAATGTTAGATTACAGTAAATGAGATATTGTTGAGTATTTTGAGTTCAAGTGCATGTTTAATACATGCTAAGTGCTTGCTAAGAAGAATTGCTAAGTAATGTGATTTAAGCATGATTTTGGTATTTGTTAGAGAGTTCACAGTGAAATGAAGTGAAGTATTTCTTATAGTAAAGTTCACATTTGAGCATATCATGTTTTAAAGTGCATAAGTGGCCAGTGTGAGCCTAAGTGTTATTTCAAAAACTTATATCTATTTTGGAAAATCATTATCTAGTTGCATTGAGAAGTTGCATGATAAATGAATTCCAATTTGTGAGAAAAGAGAAGTTGTTGAGAAGTTATGTGCATAAGTTTGCTTAAGTAAAGTTGTTGCATGAGTTTGAAATGCATGAGCTATATCTATATGTATCTAGTGTGAGTAACCCAAGGTTTTGGACGCCCGTTAGGACTATGTCCTTTCAGAAGAAAAGAGAAAGAAAGAAAGAAAGTAAAGAAAGAAAGAAACGGACATTTCTATCCGATATGAAGTAACGAGGTCGATATTCCCGAGATACTAGGTTGGAAACTGCCCGCCAGGCTTGGAATCCTGGTCAGGGGGTGTGCACACTGATAGTTCGATACCTGATTCCACAAAGTTTGAGAAAAGAACTAAGAGAGTGGTTCTGTGGGCGAGATGAGTATTAGGCCGGCTAGATGCCGAGGCCAGATATGTCCATTCACATTATGATGAAGTTCATAACTCGCCCACGAGTATAAGAAAGCGAGTCATTATGACTCTAAAGAAAGCGAGTCATTGAGACTCTAGAAAATAAGAGAAAAGCGAGTCATTGTGACTCTAAGAAACCTCCACAGAAAAAGTGTTCCTTTTTACAAAAGAGTGTATATATATGTATGTATCTATCTATACTTATACTAAAGCATCATGTTCATTTTATTGCATGATCAAAAAAAGTGCACGAGTTGCATGATAGCATGTAACACCCTGTGTTACGGCCTCTAACCCAAATTAATTATTCAATTACTTACCCTCGAAAGAGAATTAAATTCCCTTAATTAATTAGGAAGGGTCCACCATAGACCATGGACCCTTACCCCTAAATCAAACCCTTAGTCCTATAACAAATAGAATTAGTAAACACATACCATTCAGATCCTAATTAGGACTCTTATATATATATATATATATATATATATATATATATATATATATATATATATATAAGGACATAGGAGGCACCTAGAATTCACACCACAATAGCTTTCACCACACAAGAATTCTCCTAGGAGAAATCAAGAAGAGGAGATCTTAGAGAAAGACCATTTATAGCCAAGGATTCTAATTAATGCTAAGAGTTAACCCATGTCTCAACAAAACCTATTTTCCTTGTTATAATCTTCTTCTTTGGCTCATTATTCTATGCTTGTGTCTTGATAAATCTTTTATGATGATTATGATATGATATTGATGTTGATGAGATGATCTTATGTGCTGATCTTGATAATCTTGATGATTATAAGAGGATCTTGATAATTGTGTGTTACGTTGTTCTTGATAAATCTTGATGTTCTTGATTTTAAAGAAAAAGTATGATTTTGTGATTTAAAAATGATTAGAGCCCTAGGTTAAATCGTGAATTTCGTATTGTGATATTCTTGGTATATTTGGGTGGGATTTCGCATGATCGGGTGTTAATTATGTTTAGAAGTCATGTTAGGATGTATTTAAATGTGATCCTTGGTTTTGATCCGTTATTTGACTACGTGGTGTCGTCGTTTGTGTTTAAAAGTGTCTACGTATGGTTTCGGGTTCCATGAAAGATCCCGGGACCAAAGTATTGCAAAAGAGTCAGTGGGGGGGGGGTAGGTGGGGGTAGGGGAACCCGCCACCTACCTGCTGCCCCTAAGGGCGTCGCCGGTAGCGGGCAGCCGGCGGTCAGGCGACTGCCCGCCGGGCACCCGCTGCCCAGCAGTTCGCCGCCCGCTGGAAATTCCCAATGTGGGATGGTGGTTTCCCCGTTTGATGTTTCCCGACCCCCGAGGTGTCCCAACGGACCCCGTTCGTCGTGCCTGAGTCTAGTTTGATGTTTCGGGTACAATTCGTAGGATAAAAGAGTCTTGTGTATTGCATGCTAGTTGAATTGGTATCCCGTTAGCCTAGGTGAAAGATGTATGAACCCCTTAGGAATATTCCTAGTATGTGGATGACCAAGCATAAGTTTATTTATACGTTTTCTCCACCTTCCCAATGTGCTAATGTGGGTTGCATGTGCTTGCTATGTGTTATGTGTGCATGATACCCCAATTTGGTTGCGATCAAATTGGCTATACGGGCAGTTGGATGGGTTGAGAACCATCGGCTGTTAACCAGGCCGGTTGAGATCGGTCAGGTATATAAATATTATATAGGGCTGCGGTCCACGGTTTGGTTGCGATCAAACGTTATACATGAGCTGCAGTTCATAATCTGGTTGCGATCAGAAATACACTTTTTGGGCTGCGGTCCAGCGTTTGGTTGCGATCAAACGTTATGATGAGCTGCGGTTCATCGGTTGGTTGCGATCAACCCCTTCGTGTAGCGATACGAGGCAGGGTGCTGCGGGGCCGTGTTAGCGCTATATGCGCTGACCCTCATGTATGGGCATGCGATTGGTCCTGTGGCGCCACCAAAGTGTGCTTATGTGTTGAGATAATGATATGAATGATGTGAAATAATCTTGTGACCTTAGGATATATGCTAGTATCTTTATATGCATGAATATATCTGTTGAATGTGATTGTCCCTACTTGTTGATTCTATTCTCGATTTTAAAAGCTAGAGTCTCCTAAGTATATATCTTCCGGCTTCAAAACGGTTGTCCTATATATATATATATATATATATATATATATATATATATATATATACCTATATTGTATTTTAACACGTTGGAGTGGGTTACCAGCATCATTCGCTGAACAGATCTATTTGGTTTTCAGGCACAGATGATTAGCTCCGGAGCGCGCTAGAGGACCCGAGGCTTAGATAGTTAGCTTCCTATATCGGCCTGCGTGCCATGCTAATGTAATGACATTATTTTGAGGATAATTAGATAGTTTAGCTTGTGCATCTTAGCTCTCCAGCTCAGATGTGGCATACACCCCAAACACTTATGATTAGTATGCTCTGTTTCGGGATCTAATGATAATATTGCTTTTATTTCATAAGCTTGAAAGCTTAAAATTTTAGGGGTGTTACATTGCATATTGAGTATATGATAGTATGAGATTGCTTATTGAGTATATGATAGCATGAGATTGCATATTGAGTATATGATAGCATGAGATTGCTTATTGAGTATATGATAGCATGAGATTGCATATTGAGTATATGATAACATGAGATTGCATATTGAGTATATGATAGCATGAGATTGCTTATTGAGTATATGATAGCATGAGATTGTATATTGAGTATATGATAGCACGAGATTGCTTATTGAGTATATGTTAGCATGAGATTGCTTATTGAGTCATGTGTTAGCATGAGATTGCTTACTGAGATATATGATGAAATGAGATTATTGATAAGATAAGTATCTGCAAGCATGAGTTTGTTGATAAGCTAAAAAATTTAGAAAGTATGCATATTTGCTAATTAGGTTGCAAGCATATAGAAACCCTGATGAGCATGTTTAAATGTTGCTTAAGTGATTGAGAATACCCGATCTAAGTATGTGAAACAAATGTTTTCTAAAAGTATATATTGTAGTACTTTACAGGGTTTAGTGGCGTTATACTTAGCTTCGTGCTAACGAGTTTGTTTTCTACTTGTTGTTTGTTAACCCCTTTCAGGTGGACCCAGTTCGTGAGAGCGTACGAGTTAGACTAGATTAGCATAGATAGCTAGTTGTAGTCTAAACTCCTGTTGGTTGTTTTGAGGCTTGATAGTGGACTTACCTATCTGTTTTGATGGTGCTGGACACCGGGGTCTTATCCCCTAGTTTGTTTTTGTTATTAAAACTTGTTTGGTTTAGATATTTAACCTTTGCCTGTGCAATTACTGTGAAGGGTGATTGTTGCGGTGACACCCCTTATAAGTTTGTTTAGTAAGTTTATCTCGCTTGTTTAGTTTATCTTTCAAGGTTAAGTTTGTTAATAAGGTTTAAGAAAAGTGGGATATTATGCTCACCCCTCTCTCGTTGTTTCCAATGTCGGATCAGAGATGATAGCGTAGGCCATGATTCGTGTACTCTCGTTTGATCTATATAAAGTAAAAAATAAAATGTAATTTACTTTAATTTAATGAATTCAAAGTCTAATATATAAAGTAAGAAAATAAAATGTAATTTACTTTAATTTAATGAATTCAAAGTGTAATATATAAAGTAAAAAAGAAAAGGGAAAATGGCACTTTTTCCCCCTGAGTTATGTACTTATAGCACTTTTCCCCCCTCAATTATTCAAGTGGCTATTTTTCCCCCTAAAATGTTAAATGGACATATTTACCCTTAAATAAATATTTTATTTATTTTTCTTCTCCAACAAATTATGACCATAATTTGGTTCAAACCAAATAAACACTATAGCAACCAAACCGAAATATTCCAATTACAATTTAGAATCGAAACTCAATATTTAGAGTTTATTAAAATCCCGGAACGGACGGTTCATGTTCCGAACTGAAAAAATAAAATACATTTATTGTTGAATTTAGATTATTTTTAAAATAAAAATAAATTTTTAAAATAAAAACGGTTCAAAATCGCGAACCGGGTCCGGAACCGCTGGTTCACGGTTCAGGATCCAATTTTTTTGATTCATAATTTTAATAAATTGAAATCCAAATATTGGGTTCTAGATCTAAATCATAACCGGAAACTTTTAATTCGATTGCTATAGTGTCCGATTCAGTTCGAACCGAATCGTGGTCATCCCTACGTATACGCAATAATTTGTTGGAGAAGTAAAATAAATAAAATGTTTATTTAAGGGTATAAATGTCAATTTAATATATTAGGGGGAAAAACCACCACTTTTAGAATAATTGAAGGGCTAATGTGCTTACCTAAATAATTGAGGGGGGAAAAGTGCTATAAGTATATAACTCAGGGGGAAAAAGTGTCATTTTCCCAAAAGAAAATGTAATTTACTTTAATTTAATGAATTAAATGTGTAATATATACTACTCCGTACTTGCTTACGTTTTAGTCTGGATACGAATTTGTTCTTTGCTCTAAATTAGAAGTTACGTCGTTTGCACGTAATTAAATTGGAATAAGTTTTTGTTATCTTCAATCTTATCTAATGCATTAGCTAAAGAAAGTATATGATCACTAATTGAGTGCACCAGAGACATTTCTTGGTTTTTTGTTCAACATTACAACGCAACATGTGGTTGTTGGAATCAACCATCGTATATACAAAGGGGAGCATCAAAATTGGGAAACAACCACTTCTCTCCTTTTATTTATTGAAGTATCTTATAAAGGCTGAATAATCTTCATTAGTAAGGATTCTTAGCTACTGTATATTTCTCTCTTTCTACATTTTTGTTAAATTAATTCTCATGATAGGGATTGAAAGCTTCTTGGCTGTTCCAACCTTGAGATATTAGCTACATAACCGATAAGTACAAACTTTGTTATATTGAGAAACAAGGTTGGTGACAAATTGACAATTTGTGTAATCTAGAGGATTAACTCATATTACATGTATAAACTTCTTCAAAAAAATTGATTAATAGGACTCATATTTAAATAGGTGTTAGTCCTACTTCAGTATTTTATTTTGTTTTTCATTAGATATCACTGGCTTGTAAACAACTTTGAATAACTGGTAGAAAGAGTAAAAACTCGTATTGATGCTCCATAAAGGTTTTTGCAATCATACGATTTTATATTCCTGCGTTATATGACACTCAATTTAATAGGATTTAATTTCTCCATTACAGCTTCAACAATTTCCCCAATAAATTTTGACTCTTGCCTGCAAATTAATTTCACAATTTTGTAGCAAGTAAGAGATGACTGATAAATAAATACTCGAGTATATGTATATATGTATAAATTACCCGGCTGCAGAATGTGTGAAGTCATAGCCCCAGAGATTGGCAGCCTCAAACATGGCATCGTTTGGTCTGTACTACAGTGGCCCTGTTTGGTAAAATAGTCAACATATAGGTCAATTTTGGCTCATTTGACCACTATTAGTTGTTTGACTGGTTAAAAAATCAATATAAATGTTTGGTTAATTAACTTTTTATTATTTCAAAATGTTAAAATTCAAAAAGCTACTCAAAGTAACTTTTTCAATTAGCTTTTTTAGAAAAGAAATTATACCAAACAGCTATCAGCTAACAGCTAATTTACCAAACACCTCTCTACAATAAACTAATGTTATCAACTAGTTATACCATCTAATTAACCTAATCAGCTAACAACTAACATTAATTTACCAAACAAGGCCAGTATGTTTGGTTTCATTTTATTGTTTTATATCTATTCTAAATGATTCCTATTTTCACAATTAATTGAGACTTTTAAAACATAAAATTGAATGTTACAGCTTCTAATGTATGACAAAGTATTTGGCTTCTAGAAAAAGAAGAGTGAAATGATTGTCTGGCAAACGTACCCTTTTTACAAGTGTTAATTACCTTATTTTATTCATATCTTCTTCTACTTTAATAAGTTTTTTGGAAAATAAGAATTGAATTTATACCTTTTGTATGAACTTTGAAACAATTAAACTTGTGTTTTAAGAGTACAAGGTTTCCATATATTATAAGTAGGAGTGCAAATGAGTCATATTTCCCATAGTGGTGTGAAGCATAAATTGCTATATATAGCTTCATTTCTTACAATATTCATTCCATCTTCTTTTGCTTAAGAGGGGAAATTTTGCTTCAAAAGAAAAAGTAGACGGATTGACTCTCTCCCGGCCCTCTTTTCTCTAATCCCCTTTCTGACACATTACACCAGATTTTGTTAGTTGTGTTTGTTTTGTTACGTTTACCATTGGTTCTCTTATTTCATTATCTTTAGTAATAAAATGGTCCAAAATGATGAATATCAACCAAATTTGAATTGAAGTTAAACATATAATACCATAATGATAATATAAAATATGAATCACATTGTCATTTTAAAATGTCATTTTAATATTCTAATTTTGTTCCGGGTACAATACACATTACTAGTTTAAATCTCATCATTCCAATTAAAATTTGTCTAAGCAAAAAGGGATTTGAAGGGAAGAATGTAAGCACACAATGAAGCGAGAAGGTTGTTGGCTTGGAAGGAGAATGACAATTGTTATAGGTTGGACCAAGGTTCATATTGTATTGTGAACCTTACTACAAACATGCAAAATACTTTCATCAAAATTCATTACCATTATCAAGCAAGTATTTAGGGTCCGTTTGGAAACTCGAAAAACGACTTCTGAAAAATGTTTTTCTAGTTTTTAGTGTTTGGATGCCGTAAGAAAATCCAGTCAACGGAAAACATTTTTCATTGACTGAGGGAAATGTAGCAATCGTTATACCGTGCACCACGGCGCACATAGTAATGTGCGCCCCGCCCTCTCAAAACGACGTTGTTTTGTTAAGTTGTGTGGGGATTTGACGCGACGGAGTGTATGTGTATTATGTTATACAATTATGTATATTCTATTATACAATTATGTACATTCAAAACATGAAATTTTTTTTAAGAGTTTATGTGTATTATGTGTTATGTTAGATTATGTGTATTATCTTTTCAAAAAAGTGTACGTGTATTCTGTTATATAATTATGTACATTCGAAATATGAGAATTTTTTTAAAGTTAACATCATACATGGGAAACTGTATATGTATTCTGTTATATACTTGTGTACATTCTATTATACAATTATGTACATTCAAAATATGAGATATTTTTTAAGAAGTTAACATCAGATATGGGAAACGAAATTTTTTTTTAAAAAAAGTACAAAACGTCATCGTTTTGGGACAGGGAACACAATGCATTGTGCGCCCTGGTGTATGATATAATTTGTCAAAATATAGGCATTTTTACGAAAAATGCCTTACGCCCATTCTGATTCTGATTCTTATGTGCGAACCAAACACACCCATAGAATTAATTTCCTTTTAACTCTGTACTAAAGAAAAAAAAATTGTTTGAGAGAGAAAGAAAGAAAAGGCGGGGAGAAGAATATTTTGCCGCATGCAAGAAGCCTTTATACCAAATACACCCCCGTGCCAGCAGGCGAACAACACCGGCATAACTTTTTATTATTATAAATGTAAAAAAAAAGTATCATACTTGTATAATTAGAAATAAAGTTACAATTTTGGAAATAAAATAATAATAATAATTATTTAAAAAATTGACATAAAAAAAGTTATGCCTTCCCGAACTTTTAACACTTTAAAACGCATATATATATATATATATATATATATATATATATATATATATATATAGATTTTGGTTCATGTGAGGTCATGTCTTCCCGTGCGGTCAGTGCGGCATTACCTAAACTTAATAAATCTTGTGAGCCCAAGTTATAAATTTATAATATATGATGAAGCCCAATTTAATTTTCTATATTCTTTCCTTTAAAACTAGTCTATCTAAATTTAGGGACGTTATGCCATGGAACCGTGTTCACCATTCATGGTGAACACGGTTCCAACGGTGTTAGTACACCGTTATCTTCTTTTTTTTTTTTTTTTAATTAATTGCGTGACTTTTCTTCTTTATTTTCACATTTTGCGGTTTCACTTTAATTTGAGGTGAACAAAGATTTCGGAACATTCATAAATTATAAATTCATGCATTCACATTCACTTTGGAACCATGCCTACACATTCCCGTCCGAAATCACGGACATTCATAAATTATGAATCCATGCCTGCACATTCACTTTGGAACCATGCCTACACATTCACTTTGGAACCATGAGATTATGAATTTTCTGTTATAAGATTATGAATTTTCTGTTATGAGATTATGAATTTTCAGTTATGAGATTATGAATTTTCTGTTATGCGATTATGAATTTTCTGTTATGAGATTATGAATTTTCATTACATTCATAATTTTGGACATTCATAAATTATGAATTCATGCCTGCACATTCACTTTGGAACCATGCCTACATATTCCCGTCCGAAATTACGGACATTCATAAATTATGAATCAATGCCTGCACATTCACTTTGGAACCATGCCTACACATTCACTTTGGAACCATGAGATTATGAATTTTCTGTTATAAGATTATGAACTTTCGGTTATGAGATTATGAATTTTCAGTTGTGAGATTATGAATTTTCTGTTATGCGATTATGAATTTTCTGTTATGAGATTATGAATTTTAATAAAATTCATAATCTCATAACAGAAAATTCATAATTTGATCAAACGCGCGCCGTTAACTCCACATCCGCGAATTTTTTTTTTTTTTTGCCTAAAAACGACATCATTTTGCCTTGTGTTCACCATTCTCGGTGAACACGATTCCATGGCATAATTTGCGCTAAACTTATGACCAAAACATTTATCTTATAACTTAATGCCCTAGTATATCTATACTCCTTAGCTAGAAACAAAACCTAAAACACTCATCCATTCTTCCACATCTTCCACGCTACTTTCACCATTCTTTCACACCAAGATTGTTTTTCATTTTCCTACTCAAGAAGACTAGTCAAGACCTCACCTTTCTACCACCCCAAGCTTAGGAATGGTAAGATTTGTTTCTATACCTTTTCTATCACTTATCTCTTCATCTTTCTAAATCCTTATTCTCTTTTCTATGTTGGGTTTTTGGGGGTTTAAGATGACCAATGATGGGGTGTGAACCCCGTGGGCTCAGAGCCCAAGAAGAAGAAGCGAAGCCCAAGAGGAAAATGGAGTAAGCCCAAAAGAGATACGAGCTAAACCGAGGAGTCGGCTAGACCCGGAAGTCGGCGCGAGTGGGGAATCGGAACAGGTAGAAGGTCGGCCTAAAACTAGCCGTTAGCCCCTATTAAAGTCCTATTTACTACCCTATTTATCTACCCCACCATTCAGTGGCGGACCCAGAAAAATTTTTGAGTGGGGGCAAAACATTATAGTGTGAAAAATAATGAAACACTTACGAAATATAGTCATAAATATTGCTGGATATAAACGAAAAAAAAAACATATTAAAATTTTATAAAAATATTCATAACAAAATATGAAATATAATTAATTTGATAAAATAATTCAAATAAAGAACACATTATAAATTACACATCTCATTATTAATATAAAAAAATTATATATTATATATATAAGAAGAAATTAAGAAGCTCAGTTGCAAAAGAAGAAATTAATTAATTTGATAAAATAATTCAAATAAAGAACACATTATAAATTACACATCTCATTATTAATATAAAAAAAATTATATATTATATATATATAAGAAGAAATTAAGAAGCTCAGTTGCAAAAGAAGAAATTAAAGCAGCAGTTAAAAAACTAAGTATATTGAGAGAGAAAGGATTCAAACCAGTGACCTTTTCTAAGGTCAAACACGGCTCTACCAACTCAACCAACTCAGCTATTGTTTACATCTTTTAGTTTTCTTATATTTATACGTATAACATGTACTATATATACATATATACATACAAGGGCTATATATGGGGTGAGGGTGGGGTGAGTGGGGGCAGGTGCCCCCACTGCCCCCACACTAGGTCCGCCATTGCCACCATTCCTAACCTCCCACTTATTACCACTAGTCAATTACCTAATTATTATTATTATTATCCATAACCCCCAACATAAACACCTATTCACTACCCTCTTGAAACCACCCATAAATCCTCTACTAAATGCCCCAACGGACACTTTTGGAGGAGCTAGCTATAAGAAGGAGGGGAAGACAAGAAGAAGGGGGATCCATTCACTCATACACACATGGGAGGACTCTCCCAAGCACTCTTCCTACACACTTGAAGACCACTATCACTCTCCCACAACTACTCTCCCAAGAAGGCCTCATTCCACAATATACAAGGAAGACTCCACCACTCTTCCATGCATGAAGAAGGCTCAATATGAAGAGACTCCACCACCATTCCATCAAGAAGCATACTCCATCTCTCGGTATCAAAGATAGCTTTATCCTTACATAATATTATATATACAAAATAGCCATACGACATGTACAAAGACATCTATAAAATGCATAGTGGAGTTAGGCTTGACACCGCATAAAAAGGCCCGTGATTTCCCTTTCAGTTTCCACGTACAAAAAGCATTGAATTATATTTGTCCTACTTAATTTTCTATAAGCCGCTTGTGAAAGGTGTATCCATCGACCAAGGTTGTGTTGGACCTCCCTGGGTCCAAAAACCCAAAAACCAACACTGCCGCCGTCCGTGAGGATCGTGACAAAAGGTCGCGTTTACCTCTTTGTCTGAGCAATTTCGGAGAGCGTCCGCTACGGACGGAAGATTGAGAAGGTTCACAGAGTACCGTGGACCAAAAAGAGGACTAGAAGAGAATCAAACAAAGAAAACTGCGTATCGAGGTCTACAAGAGGTAACCATTATCATTTAAAATAGATGTAGTATTTAAATTAAAATTGTTGGCGAAGAGTGGTCGGTCTATCATACTGAGGGACTCGGCCGGGAGAATCAAGATGTCGGGACGCCGAATAAATGGTTCCCCAGCACGACCTTAACGGTAGACACCGTGGTCACAATTATTTTCTCCGTTTTCTCTTGATTATATTGAGCTAGATAAAGTAATATGTTGTTAAAAGAGGCTTTTAAAAGAGACTCCCCAGTATACACATTCTAACACCATCACAGCAAGAAAATTGAGCCCACCGACTCAAATCAATTACAAGAAAATCCGAGACCATCGTTCATAGAAGTGTGGTCGGACAGAATCAAAGAAAAAGGAAATTCCTACACAATGGTCATGTTTTACACATGGCATATGGAAGGTGAACCTCTACTGTGCGTGAAAATCAATAAGGAAAATGGAATTTTCTACATTTCTGCACATATGGCACATGAGAAGTGCTTACCTGGTGTACTTGGCAGTTAAATATGTGAGGAGAATGCATATATTATTTTTGGGAAGACATCTTTTGTGGATTCGACATGCTCCTCTGTAAACCAGCAGCAAGCAGCTGACTAGGGTAGATGGCAGTCGGACAGCAGGTTTCTTAGGAAGGTTTTAACACCAGCAGCGAGGTTTCGGGGACGGGAATATGGATGATCCAAAAAAAAAAAGGTGGCAGTCGATAAAACAGAAGACATATCTCAGTGTGTATGGCAATCAAAAGGGAAAAGTAATCTCCTCCAACAATGGTCATATTTTTACACATGGCCTATATGAGAGAAAAATCTACCGTATGTGCCAACCAAATATGAGAGCACAGAGTAATAAGCTGGGAGCACATTATAAAATTAAATATCAGAATTAGAAGGAAAAGCTGCATGTGTACCGCTTGTGGACCCAAGGTGTTCGCCGAGTGATGCGAGTTCTTCACATAATAGATGAAGAAAATCGAATCTGCCGACCGCCGACCACGGACAGCCCTGCCACAGCCGACTCCTTCTTCTACATGTGCAGGGGTCGTCCGTCGAGTTCGCCGAGTCATACAAACGCGGTCGTTTCCTCATCAACCATGGGAATGAAGCGTCTTTGTCCGATTGTTCCTGTGAATAGGACACGCAAAGAGGGGAATGTCGCATTACATCTATGCGAGATACAAAAGCGAAACTACTTCAATCTCCAACTCGAAGTCGGATGTTCAATCAGGAATGGCTTCCCTAGGCTGGACTGACTCTTCACTAGGCATATTTGAAGCAAATTCGCAAACAGAGGCAAGAAAATGCAAAGAGTTCATGGGGAATTGAATTCACACCCTAGGGAAGGCGCAAATGCTCAGTAGCAATAGCAGAAAAATGGTTTGGAAGCATCAATGGAAGAATCATTCACCACCTGCCAATATGGTCGAGAGAATCAAGCAGGCGAGAAGTCGGAAGAGGCGCCACCACTCTATTGATTGCACTGGGAAAACTTCGAGTCGCCAGAGACTCGCCGCCGGCGAGTCAAATATCGGAAACTCCTGCGTCGCTAATTTACGATCCAAGCAGCCTGCCTTGAGAATTAGATACCTGGTTAGTCACTATTCCCTTCTCTCGCCACCTGTCGACTGCATGCTCGGCGATAGGAGACGGACTCCGTAGTCAAGGACTCGGCCATCCTACGGCATGTCGCGGAGTCGAGATCAATGAGGCAGTCGGCTAATCATTTTTGTTTCCAGTAAAGCTCAGTCAGCGATCCCAACGAAGCAGCTTTTGGACAAAGTAACGACCGCTAATTTGCCTAGAAGATCCGGCGATAATGGACTCGACAACGTACTCACAATTCGATCGACTTTACCCGTGGCTCCCACAAGAAGATTAAATCAGATAAGAAAGTCAGAAGATGAAATATATGCAGAAGAAAAATGTCATAATGTTGGTGAACCACATGAGATCGCTATGTGGCAAAACTAAGGAGATTTATAAATCTTACATCACATAAAGCCGACCGCCTGCCTTGCTTGAAATATTTGGCTATCCAGAAGACAAACTAAAATGCTGCTATCGTTGTTATCCTCCAAGATTCTTCCAGCGGCTGTTGATCAAAATTGGCTGAAAATTTCTATTTACTAGAGGTGCTCTTTTGGGAAGAAGAAAAGTGAAATGGCGATGATCCCCACTATTCGGACCGATAGAGAAGATCGTGTCAATAGCCACAACTACAATGTCGAAAGTTCGCCGATATCCGCTGAGTCTATTGGGTACACGTAAGTCTGTGCACTGCATGATTTGGTGAGTTCAATCTCGCATCGACACCCTCTTTTTCGACCGCATGTTTCTCAATCGGCTAAAGCCTCACCAGTATGTCAAGGTCGGATATTTCTAGAGGCATTGATGAAGAAGGAGCATGCCAACCCATGTGGATTGTCACCAGCACGCTACAATTCCGCCGCACACGACCAGACCGCAAGCTAAGGTCACCACTGAGCTAAAATCTGCCAAAATCCACCGAGTGCACATTGATCGATCAGATCGTGTCTTGGAATGACTCGGAGAGCAGTCGGCTGAGCCAGGCAGTCAGCCATTCATGGCGCAAAGGATCGGCACAAAGCACGTGTCCTCGTTCTTAGAAATCCATCCAGAGCAAAGGCTAATGGGTGGTGAATAGCGAGGCTTTGGTGCTGAAGAAGGGAGTTCGGAGGACGCGAGACACAATGAAGCAAACAGTTTTTGTCGGCTGGTTCCTTATTGGTAGTCGGCACCCAATAGTCGCGAATACAGAACCATGCAGGCATCCTTTGTGTCGTGGAAATCCTTGTTTTCCAGAAGATTCACTGAGGGCGGAATCGCGCCGGAGTGGCCAATTATAATTCTGTTTCACTCGAATTACGATAAAAGGAGCAGAGCGCAAGTGGAGTCCTCGATAGCCATAGATGTGTCGACTCCGAAGTAAGAGGCTGAGAATCGCCGCGACGCCTGGAGATCGAGGATCCATGGAGAAAATCAACGATATGAGCGGCTTGATCGCGCCGGCTCGGGCAATTCCGATTTGATCCTCAGGCTTGTTCGTCGCGAGGAGCCGGATTTCTATTGCGGTTCACTCCTGTTCGTCGATTAACGACAACCGAAGATGGCACATCAGCAACTGAATCCATTCGTCGGAGTTATTCGCCGCGCAAGCCAATAGTAACCACCGACTCTGAGTGGAAGTCGGTAGAAAAAGAGTCAGCAATGGTGGACCCAGTACAGAAATCTGGCTTGGTAGAAATCTGGTTGGTGAAGGCCATGGATGTACGCAGCAATGGCGGCAATAAAGAAAGGTGTCATCCCAATACATATCGCTCTTCACAAGATCCCAAAAGTACATTTACACAAGGAAGGTGCGTGACAGTGCTTTGTGAAGGCTGTGCAATTTTTCCATCACAGAATATATTCGCATATGGGAAAAATTACACATATAAGTATGGAGTTCAGTACGTGACAGTACATCCTTTCCTATTTCGAAATGACTTTACAATGGGAAATACGCGCTTACCATAAATGTACGAGCCTTCTACTGAGAATGGGAAAATTCAAAATTCAATGAAAGGGCATATACGACAGTTTAAGACGGCCCGCCCAGATTCAAGACCGACTCCACACGAGTCTGGTCGAGTAGGTTCGCTCATTCGCGCTGGGCCGACCGCTCCATGTCGGACATTGAATTGTCCGCCCAATCAGCTTCAAGGCCGACTCACCGAGTAGGTCCGCCCATTCGCGCTGGGCCGACTACTCCGTGTCGGACATTAGATCGTCTGCCCAATCAGCTTCAAGGCCGACTCCTAGAGTCTGACCGAGTAGGTCCGCCCATTCGCGCTGGGCCGACCACTCCGTGTCGGACATTGGATTGTCCGCCCGCCTGGATTCAATGTCAACCACCGAGCGCCCGGACCTCGGGTGGTTGTCCCATCTAGTTATACGGATAGAAGACGAAGAAGGGGGGAAATTACAAACACACAAAAAGTACCGACGATCTCTCCAAAGCCGGTGGAAATAATAAAAATCGAAGGATTACATATGTGGCATGCAATATGAGGGCACGACTCGACATGGAAATTTAGTGGCAGAAAATGAATATACATTCCAAAATATTGTTCATGGAATTTCTCATCCACAAGGGGCTATATAAAGGGAAGGAAAAGTAAAAGCAACAACCGAGAGTCACTCGAGTTAGTAAAAGAACCAAGAGTCCAAGAAGTTTACTCATAGAAGAAGAATAGTAGACAGGAGTCGCCTCGAGCAGGGACTCGGTGAGAGAAAAAGAAAAGAATCAAGGGCCAGGACCCTTAGAAAAAGCCTACAGGGGTCACCTCGACTGAGGGACTCGGCGAGAAAAGAGAGAAACGACGGGGCACTGACCCTAAACAGTTTCTAAGATAGAAAAAGCCTAAAGGTAGGGTCGCCTCAACTGAGGGACTCGGCGAGAAAAGATAGGAAAAAGGGGAACTGACCCTTAGACGTTTCCGAGAAAAAGCCTACAGGAGTCGCCTCGACTAAGGGACTCGGCGAGAAAGTAAAGAAACGACGGGGCACTGACCCTAAACTGTTTCTAAGATAGAAAAAGCCTACAGGGGTCACCTTGACTGAGGGACTCGGCGAGAAAAGAGAGAAACGACGGGGCACTGACCCTAAACTGTTTCTAAGATAGAAAAAGCCTAAAGGGTCGCCTCGACTGAGGGACTCGGCGAGAAAAGATAGGAAACAAGGGCACTGACCCTTAGACGTTTCCGAAAAAAAGCCTACAGGAGTCGCCTCGACTGAGGGACTCGGCGAGAAAGTAAAGAAACGACGGGGCACTGACCCTAAACTGTTTCTAAGATAGAAAAAGCCTACAGGGATCACCTCGACTGAGGGACTCGGCGAGAAAAGAGAGAAACGATGGGGCACTGATCCTAAACTGTTTCTAAGATAGAAAAAACCTAAAGGGTCGCCTCGACTGAGGGACTCGTCGAGAAAAGATAGGAAACAAGGGCACTGACCCTTAGACGTTTCCGAGAAAAAGCCTACAGGAGTCGCCTCGACTGAGGGACACGGCGAGAAAGTAAAGAAACGACGGGGCACTGACCCTAAACTGTTTCTAAGATAGAAAAAGCCTACAGGGGTCACCTCGACTGAGGGACTCGGCGAGAAAAGAGAGAAACGACGGGGCACTGACCCAAAACTGTTTCTAAGATAGAAAAAGCCTAAAGGGTCGCCTCGACTAAGGGGACTCGGCGAGAAAAGATAGGAAACAAGGGCACTGACCCTTAGACGTTTCCGAGAAAAAGCCTACAAGAGTCGCCTCGACTGAGGGACTCGGCGAGAAAGTAAAGAAATGACGGGGCACTGACCCTAAACTGTTTCTAAGATAGAAAAAGCCTAAAGGGTCGCCTCAACTGAGGGACTCGGCGAGAAAAGAGAAAAGAAACAAGGGTTCCGACCCTTAGACGTTTCTAGAGAAAAAGATAAAAGAAGCCAGGGTTCCGACCCTTAGACATTTCTTAGAGGGAAAAGAAGCTACCACCGAAGAGTCGCCTCGACTGAGGGACTCGGCGAATAAAGAAGGAATCGAGGGTCCGAACCCTTAGAAGTTTATTAGAGAAAGGAAAAGTTACAGCCAAAATTCACTTCGACGGGGCTCAAAGCCAGAGGGTCACATCCACTAGGGCAGTCGGTCATATGGCAAACAAAAAGAAGTCATGAGGATGTTGTCGTGTGGAATCTTGAATAAAGAGTCGGCAAAATCGAGGGGGCTAATAAAGGGAATTTTGAGGCAAGACAATATACTTTTCCATGCCCTGCTAAGCGCGAGACATAGAAAAGTGAGGGACTAGTTGATGGGGTGTGAACCCCGTGGGCTTGGAGCCCAAGAAGAAGAAGCGAAGCCCAAGAGGAAAATGGAGAAAGCCCAAAATAGATACGAGCCAAACCGAGGAGTCGGCTCGACCCGGGAGTCGGCGCGAGTGGGCGATCGGCACAGGTAGAAGGTCGGCCTAAAACTAGCCGTTAGCCCCTATTAAAGTCCTATTTACTACCCTATTTATCTACCCCACCATTCCTAACCTCCCACTTATTACCACTAGTCAATTACCTAATTATTATTATTATTATCCATAACCCCCAACATAAACACCTATTCACTACCCTCTTGAAACCACCCATAAATCCTCTACTAAATGCCCCAACGGACACTTTTGGAGGAGCTAGCTATAAGAAGGAGGGGAAGACAAGAAGAAGGGGGATCCATTCACTCATACACACATGGGAGGACTCTCCCAAGCACTCTTCCTACACACTTGAAGACCACTATCACTCTCCCACAACTACTCTCCCAAGAAGGCCTCATTCCACAATATACAAGGAAGACTCCACCACTCTTCCATGCATGAAGAAGGCTCCATATGAAGAGACTCCACAACCATTCCATCAAGAAGCATACTCCATCTCTCGGTATCAAAGATAGCTTTATCCTTACATAATATTATATATACAAAATAGCCATATGACGTGTACAAAGACATCTATAAAATACATAGTGGAGTTAGGCTTGGCACCGCCCAAAAAGGCCCGTGGTTTTCCTTTCGGTTTCCACGTACAAAAAGCATTGAATTATATTTGTCCTACTTATTTTTCTATAAGCCGCTTGTGAAAGGTGTATCCACCGACCAAGGTTGTGTTGGACCTCCCTTGGCCCAAAAACCCAAAAACCAACAACCAAGTTGTGGACAGCTTGATAGAGTGATCTTGGAGATGTTAGGTAATAAATTGACTAACATAAACTGTAGTAACGAGTAACGTGACCCGTAATAGCGGAAGCTTTAGGATTCCCAAATGTCTCTAGCCATAGTTGTTGGTATTGCCACGGGATGGTAAACCTGCAGAATAAAGGTTAGTGTTTTGTCTACCACTTCTCTCTCGAATACCTGATGGTGCGTGTATTCTGAACACGGGAGCTGTGGGAGGACTGTTTTGCTTAGAAGCCTACATGCCATCAACATAGGTAGATATTCAGTTAAATCTTAACTGAATATCCTGAGTTGCCTAACAGATTAAGTCACTAATTGACTCAATCTCCTACTTGCATCACAGCCACCCAATAATACAATATATTATAATATATTGTATTTAGGGAAAATACTTACAGTCTCCCACTTGGTGCAAGTACTGGCACAACCTTTATTAAAGAACAAAACACATGAATCATAGTAATACGTCCTCTACTAATCAAGTGAGTAATATCTTCTATGATCACATGCATTTAAATTCCCTAACTTAGGTTCTTTATGAACAAACCCTACGTTTATTCTAGTCCCTTAATGAATGTTTCTCGAAATATATTGTGTGCACAACTGAAGGAAGAAACCATCCAAATTCACTATATGATCTCTAAAATCTTAGAAGCATGCCTTAAGTAGAGATCTCTTAATGTTAGCATAATGCTAACTACATTCTATGACTTCTTTTTAAGTTAACATAAACACTACCTCTAACAGCTAAGAGCTTAGAGTTGACACAAATGTCACTCCCACTCATTAAGATAGCCAAAAGATAGTCAAGTCACAGAAACATTCCAATAACTTAGACAAGAAATCAAAAAAGTCTAAGTCCATAAATTTGGAATCTTAAACATACACCAACTTCCCAAATAACCTCAAGGTCCACCTCGAAATTAATTGAACATAATGAGTCTTATATGTCTTACAAAATTGTTTTGAGCCTTACAAACCAAAATGGCACAGGATCAATTTTGAAGAAACTAAAAACTCTATTAATTGTTAAAGAATTTATTAATTGGCAATGCACCACAAGTTAAATACTTTCGTTCTAATAAATTCATTAATATTGTTACAACATTTTCATAAATATGTTGTACAACCAAACGTTCAATGAAATGAACTTATGAATTATAAGAACAAAAAACTAAATTAATACTTGTGGAAATTTTTGGACTTATTGTTAGACGCACAATCCAATTTGGAATGTATAAAACAATTAAATCCATCAGCTTTAGGGGAGTATTTAATGATCTATTTCTAAATGATCACTCCCAAGAATTAAGATATTCTTTAGCCAAATTAATGATATAACACTCATAATTGATTTGACCAACTAAATAATGAAGATGTAATTCCCCACCATTAGTTGGGCATACTAAATAATCAATATTTGGTTCCAATTATAGTCCAACTAAATGAATAATTAATGAGGACATGATTCTCCACCATAGTTGGACATTTTGGCTCAAAAAGATACATTTTATTATTGGAATCCAAAAGAGCTATATCATACCACGCAACTTACTATAGTTAGTCCAAATAACCAAGTAAGCTTCGTGAAAAATAATTAATAAAAGGTATATCTAAATTTTGGGAAGTGACTAAATACATATTTTGTCAATGCAAACCATGAAACTTAGAATTATAATTGAATTAAATTTATAAATTCTAAGAAAGTGGAAGAAAATTACTATCTAATGGGTTGATGAATTTATTGACATAAAACTTGCTTGTGGGCTAAAGTTTTAATTCAATTACAACCATTATGACAAAAAACTTAAGAGATCATGTTCCTTATCTTAATCCCTGTGGGTAAATTAAGATATATGACCTAAAGTTTACATCATAAAATTAAGCTTCGTGATAGAGATGAGAATTATTCATAAAGTAAATAAAATTCTTTATTCCTATCATCACTGATAAAACTACTAAACTACATTCCGATACATAATTGTCTGTGGGCTAAATTATGATCATAGTTCAGTATTTCATCCTAATTAATCATACAAATATAACGAAATTGCATGTGTGCTATATTCCATCATATTACATACAATTAATCACAATTGATGTGTCTAAAACTTTATGTGACCGTAACAACTCAATATATAATTTTAACTGATTAAGGATGCTGTGGCTACTCCCCAACTAATTAAAATTATAAGATCACTAGACATTTATCAAATTTTATGTGACCCAACAACTCAATATATAATTTTTAACTGATTAAGGATGTTGTGGCTACTCCCCAACTAATTAAAATTATAAGATCACTAGACATTTATCAAATTTTATGTGACCAAACAACACAATATATAATTTTAACTGATTAAAGATGTTGTGGCTACTCCCCAACTAATTAAAATTATAAGATCACTAGACATTTATCAAATTTTATGTGACCCAACAACTCAATATATAATTTTAACTGATTAAGGATGCCGTGGCTACTCCCCAACTAATTAAAATTATAGGATCACTAGACATTTATCCTTGCCATCTTTATGTGATTTGACCTTTAGACAATTTTTAGTAAATTAAAGATGTTGTGGCTACTCTTTAATTAATCTAAAATTGTAATCACTTGGCAAAGGAGGAATTTAAAGCCTAACAAACAAATTAAACCAACACATGATAGACAATTATTAGGCATACTCCCAGGAAATTTGATCGAGACGAAGCTCGGTTAAATACCAACTCCTTAGACAGAGTAGTGTCGCAAGGGGACTAGTAGCAACAAGGCTTTTAAGCCAGCGCCATAGAACTAGTATTCCTCCCCAAGAAACTTCCCTAAGTCATGTGTTTTCATATTTGAAGTAAAATCATTTGGGAGATCTATAAGATTGTAGATTCACCGATGGATAAGGCTTTAAATCGATGAACTAAATTAACGGACTAAACGTGCTTAAATTCAGACACTACCGCAATTAATTTTATGCATAAAGTTCAACTTAATAAGGAACTAAATCCATTCTCAAACTATGCTTTCTAAAGGCATAATAAATCGCATAATCTAAAATAAAATATTATACTTAGAACAGATATGCATAAAATTAAATAATAAATTCATATATTCCAAATAAATTGTATAACTGAAAACAATTTTAATATGAGCAATAACCTCAAGTATACAATTAATATTCAAAACTAGTATGACTTCTAACCAAAAGAAATCCAAAATTTGAATAATAATGTAATAGATATATACTTTGAAAGGTTAAAAACTATAAGCTCACGTGAAAAAGTTTTAATTGCATAAAATCAACTTTGTGAGAAATAGGCTGAATTCACAAATATCAAGCCATATTATATGTTTTATTCGTAAATAAAAAAACTCACAAATCCTAATTGCATAATTAAACTTTATATTATGCACTTAATGTGATTAAAAGCATAAAACAATCTAAATAGTATGAAAAACACCAAATTTGTATTCAATTATTCATACTTAACTAAATGTGGGCAATAACATCTAAAATCATAATTCAAATACTAAATAAATTATGTGATAGATTGCCTAGAAAATATGTTTTTCCAAAATTTGAATTGATTCAAAAGCACTCTTCAAAACTCAATTAATAATATTATTAATGGCAAAAATTGCAAATAAACCAAAAAAGCAATAAATAGCCATTAATAATATTATTATGTTAATTTGGAAACTAAATATGAAAAAACAATATTATTATGTTAATTTGAAAACTAAATATGAAAAAAAAAAACAATAGTTAAAACTGTTAACCTTTAAAATATTTTCGAATATAACTTTAAAATTTAATAAAATTTAAGTCCGAAAATAAATGCCACATAAATCAATTTGGAAACAATTCAAGACTTAATACCATAAAAATTATGTTATCATTAATTAAAATATATTAATAGTAATAAGGAGCATTATAATCACTATGAACATTTTAATAATGACAAACATGGTAATACATATCTTAATGTTTCAATATTCTTAAGGATAAAATGTGACTAGTTCAAAATGGTTAACAGCTATAACAGTAGTTACCAATAATAATAACCTGTAAACTGTAATTAATGATTTGCGTACCATAATGATGCAAACTGCATCTATCCATAACACTAACATCAATAACAAAGAAAGCTTTCAAAATATCTCATATTTGCGAAGAGTTTAGTTGACTTGTCGATGCTAGTAACCTTAATGAATAGCTCAATGGTCTGTAACAGTTTATTGGTAAAACTCAATTACCATTATTAATAGTAATGAAAAATGAAGTGACATGGGTAATCTTACCAATGTACCAAATATAGTAGATTACCATGAATTAATAATTATTATGAAAGGTAATAAATGAGATTAGTCCCTAAACTTAATAACAGTAATTAATAATGCAAATTAATGATAATTACAATTAATGCAAAACTGTACTTTAAGGGATGCTAAATATTAATCTCAATTTACCACATAATAATTAACCGTGACTATAATGAGTCATAAGGAGACTGAAATTAAGGTATAACCAAATTACCATTATAAAGGCAATATATCAACTGTGTACATTGCTTGCCATGAAAAATACTTAAAGATTATTATTAAGGCCCTGAAAACTATTAATAGATTAAAAACATAATCAACTTAAATAATAGTTATAATTCTTAATGGCCAAAACAATAATTATAATTCTTAATGGCTTCATTTGGTTATTGTAATCTTTAAATACTTAATGACTCAAAATCAGGCAAAGACAATAATTATAGCACTAAATTGCTTAAGTCACGCCCATGACCAAGTTAAATTATAACATGAAGAATAAATGGTCTAGTGTTGAAATAAAACCAAACATTATATTATTACCAATGATAAATACCGTTAAGAAAATGCCGTAGTTAGTAATAATTGAACCTTAATAAACATGTCATAATCAAATAAAAGTGCTACAATTATTATTAAAAAATCAATCAAATAATAGCAGGATCCATACTAACCAAGATAGGTCCTAAATAGCTTGTTCAAAATAGGTTTTAAAGTCCCAAGTGATAAATAGGACTAAAGTATGCTCAAAATTAAATGAGAAACCAAACAAGCTATCTAAATAGGCTATAATGTCCAAAATTAGCCTAAGGATCCAAAATTGAATGGCTTTTACTATAAGACTATAAGTAAATAATATGATATATATCCAACCTTAATATATATATGCTTTTCTAAATGTATGATTATAATAAAATAATTTATGAATATACAAAGCATGTTTGGATTTTTGCATATTAATATATTATTAACTCATGAATCCTAAATAAATTGCAATAATTCAAGCAATTTAATATTCACCTTAATATTAAATTAAAATTCAAACAGCAAATTAAAACTTAATATTTGCTCAAAATTGAATAATAATTTAATTGTGACAAGAATTATTGTAATGTTACTAATAATGACAATAATTCAATCACAAATAATGTCATAATTAATTTGATTCCAAGTTGAAATTTTTAATGCCAAAATTTAAAGAATAACTAAAGGACATTATTATTTCAAAAACAAGCAATTACCATTAATTTACCATTTATCATAAAAAATAATATACAATATTAAATTAGGTAATATCAGGGTTGTAAAAATCGGTCTAGGCGCCCGCCTAGGCCCCGCCTAGGCGCTAGGCGCCTCTAAACCGTGGCGATTTCACCCCTAGGCACCCGCCTAGGTTACCGGCCGCCTAGGCGTCTGCCTAGCGCCTAACTCGGCTGATTTGGCCGCTTAGCGTCTAAGTTAGTCGAGTTAACTCGTCAATTTCGGTCGAGTTAACCCGATCGGCTCGGCCTATTTTTATTATATATGTGTGTGTGTGTGCGCGCGCGCATACATATATATAATATGACATATATACACTCGTAGACTAGTTTGATACTTTGAATCTTTGGATGATTTTGAAGTATTTGGGTATTTCATATTTGAGTATTTTTAATTTTTAATATTGTTTTAATGTTTTTTTTTAAACCATTGTTTTGATGTTATGACTTATGAATTATCATTAATTTATTTATTTGGATGTGTTATTTGATTAAATGTTGAAAACAACCTCATTAAAATTGTCAAACTGCAAGTCTACCACTGTTTTTTTGGCGCCCGCCTAGGCGCTAGGCGCTAGCGCCTACTGCAACCATGGGTAATATTAATATGGCAATATTGAACTTAATATAATTACCATTTACCATAATTTAATAAGTAATATTAAATAAGACAAATAAATATATGGTAAATAAAAGGATAATTTGCAGTTGCACTTTAATAGGGAATGTACCGTCTCCTTCGTCTTCTTCCATGCATCGCCGGAAAATCAGCGAAGAAGCAGCAGCAGCCACCTGAAGAAGAGGAGATGCAGCGACGTCACCGGAGAGTCCAGCTCGCCTCCGCCGGCTCTCGTCGTCGCAGGTCCAGGTCCGCCAATGCCTCCGTCGCGCCGCCGCCACGTCGCCGGAAGTCCGTGCAGCGCCTTCACCATCTATCTTCGCCGTGACACCTCGCTGCTCGTCGTCGCCCGCCGTCGTGCTCGCCCTTAGTTGCGTCGCTAGGAGTAACGGCTACCTGAAGGAAGCAGTGACGACCGTACAACAACGCTGCAACTCCAGTTTCGGCATCCATTGCCGCGATGCCAATACCCAGCCGACGAGCGCCTTATTATCACGTCGCCTCTCTGCATCGATGGTCCGTCGACGCCGCCAACCAACGCCCGCCGTCGCTTTGAACACTGAAAATAGAAAACTAATTGCCATTGCCTAGAAAACGAAGCACCGGCAAGTTGCATTTGAAACCAGTGCATAGGCTTCCATAATTAAAACATATGCTCAATGCTCATAATTAAATTTCAAGCAGAACAAAATTTTGAAAAACAACATATACTAAAAATAAATGTATATGACTATAGTTTTCGAAGAAAAAAAGACAGATTTTTGTAGTCAATAATACAAACAACTAGGCAGAGATTTTTAGGGCTTTGATACCAAATGTTAGATAATAAATTGACTAACATAAACTATAGTAACGAGTAACGTGACCCGTAATAGCGGAAGCTTTAGGATTCCCAAATGTCTCTAGCCATAGTTGTTGGTATTGCCACGGGATGGTAAACCTGCAGAATAAAGGTTAGTGTTTTCTCTACCACTTCTCTCCCGAATACCTGATGGTGCGTGTATTCTGAACACGGGAGCTGTGGGAGGACTTTTTGCTTAGAAGCCTACATGCCATCAACGTAGGCAGATATTTAGTTAAAGCTTAACTGAATATCCTGAGTTGCCTAACATATTAAGTCACTAATTGACTCAATCTCCTTTCAGTTGAAGGGAGGTTTGTAAATAAACCAATTCCTTCTGTCGTGTATTCCCGATTCATGCAGCCTTAGATGCTTCAATTATCGATTTTAGTATTGAGGTCTTGCACCACAGCCACCCAATAATACAATATATTATAATATATTGTATTTAGGGAAAATACTTACAGGAGAAGCTTTTAGTTTTTTTGCTTTGCTAAGAGGTAATCCTTTGTCCATGAAAACCTATTTTAAACTATACAATGTGTATTCATGATGATCTTGTGGTATGTGAGCATATTCTTGTGTTTATGCTTATTTTAGAGCTAGTATCTGATGTGTATACTTGTGTTTGATGTGTCATATCTTTTATTCAAAGTCATATTTGTTGTTGGTATAAGTTTTGTTGAGTTTGGACTTGGATTGCACATTCTTGGCATTTTTCCCGAGTTAAATTTCACTTCAGGGAAATGAACCAGCGGGGGTTTCGGGCGGGCGGTGGCACACCCGCCAATCACGCAGGGGGTTCTGGCGGGCACTTTGGGTCCCGTCGAAACTACCCACTTGTACATCAGGGAGTTTTGGCGGGACCTTTTGTACCCATCCGAACTGCCCACTAGTATTGTTTTGTTGGCTTCTTGCTATGTTGTCTCTCGTGCATTTGTGAGTATATATTGATGTTACGTAAGTCTAGAGCGGTGTATTAGGAGCCTAATGTTTAGGTTTGAGTCTTGACTCGTGGCTAAGATCCAATATTGATATTCGTTGGATTATTGATGAAGTCTATGTTATTTGTATGAACCCTTGTGATTATTCTTTGGCTTCTGTACTAGTAGCGTTGTTTCTTAATGCTAGTATGATTTCTTGTGGTAGCCTATGCTTGATTCTTGATTGAGTTGATAACTTGAACCTATCTATTCGTTGTGACACTTCGTTGTTGAATAAATTTCTTGTGGAATCTATTCCTTTACTTTGTCTATTGAGATTCCTTGTTGAATTGAACCATTGTTGTGTTGATTGAGCTGGTACAGTGGACAGTGTGGGGTTATCTGTTACTGATTTGAGATTGGCGGGCCTCTGGCTCTGTTTGCAATGGGTCATGTTGGTGTGGAAAGCCCCTATCAACCATTGTGAACTGATCCGGTAGTGTGGAAAGCTCCGGGTTGCCGTTGGATTTGTGATTTGCGGGCAACTTGGTTGAAACGTAAGCCGATTTTGCCAGAGATAGTAGCTAACCCGTTGAGCTTGGAATCCCAATAGGGGTGTATACACTTAAAGTTGCTAGATATGTTTCCATTGGACATTGATTGATTGGTCACTTGTGACATTGGTGCTGACTGGAAGCCCTCCACACTGATCTACGTTGGTATCGAGTCAATGAGGTTGATTTCGCGGTATATGTTTGATGATTGTGTCCTGTGTGGACTTGAAACCTTGATATTGTTATTGATTGCATGACTTTGATGAGGACTATCTATGCTGATTATTATGATTGTTCTATCTTTCTCATTGTCCTTGATTTGTTATTGTTATCTCGTTGAATCGGACTCTTTATTGATGTCCTTGAGGTATAATATCATGTGTTGAGCATATCTCATGTATTGGTCTAGTCTTGATTCCATTCCTTATGATTTACTGAATTAGAGTTGATTAGTGAAATATATATGTATTCAATTCCCAAGTCTCAAAATTATTTCAAAGTATTAAATGTATATCTACGTATCTTTACACTTGGAGTGGGGGTTACTTAGCATATCAAACTGTTTTCAGGTATGGAGTAGTCCAGCTTTGAGTGCGCGATAGTTCGAGACCAGCATCTGCCTTGTAGTTAGATTCCCTAGTTTGACTCTATTTGTTGGCCTACGAGCCTATGCTAGACATATACTGTTGAGACTAGTACTTGTTATGTTGTTTTGCAGGAGGATTAGACTAGCCTGTGCATTTAGGTTGTGATAACCTAGATGTGGCATAGCATCTCCGGGATTTTCAGTTTTAGTTAGCTTCCGCAATTTATCTATGCAGTTAGACTCTTTTATCTATCTTTAAGTAGTTCTATGCCTATATTTATGCTTTAAATTGGGGGTGTGACGTCATATATTGAGTGTATATTGTTAAACGAAAATGTAATTGAATTAAAATGATATTTTAGTTGTGTTGTAATAAAATTACAGTATGTATGAAATGAAACTAAATAAAATGTCTCACTATTGAGTGTATAATAATAATAATATAATGTGCGAAGCAGCTTGTGCTCAGATGGCACCTCTGTGACTCCTCTTGAGGGAAGGTCACAGGATCGAACCCGGTAGTGGAATATTGACTCTTTGGACTGCACTAGTTAGAGAAAGTATAGAACAAATACTATCTTGTAATAGAGTCAATATACTTTAGTTGTGTTATAATAAAATTATTACACTGTATATAAATGAAATTGGATACGTCATAAAAAAACAGAATTAATTGAACAGAACAAGTGTCTTTTCTTTTCATTAAAAAAACGAAACCATAGTTTTAAACCATGGTCCATACTCCATAGTAAATTTGCCATATTGTTTGGGAATACTCCCATGCCCGTTTAATTTAATGCACTTTATTTGTCTCATTATAAATTAATCAAATAAAATATGTGATGGGGTGAGGACCCCGGCCCAAGAAGGCAGGCCCAAGAGAAGAGGCCCATAATGGAGAAGAGCCCAGAAAGGGTAGGTAATAGCCCAGAGAATGAGAATAAAGATAAGTAATAAAGAACGGTAGAAGCCTGGGTCGAGCCTAGGAGTCAGCCCGGGCCCAGGCTAAGGAGAAGACTCGGCTTAGAACCATTAGAGAAGCCCAAGGAGCCGTTGGCCGACCCGGTAACGGCACCCAATGGCCCCAAGGTATACTTAGACTTGAAAGCAGTCTTCAATGTATATTTACTCGGTGAGGGAAGGGCTTACTATATAAAGGCCCCTCCATCCTTGTAAACGGGGCAAGTCCATGCCTAGAGAATAAAGAAACACGCTCACCACAACTGCTTACTTCATTCTATTTTTAGTAGCTTTGTTGAAAGGTGCATCCACCAACCAAGGTTGTGTTGGACCTCCCTGGCCCAAAAACCCTAAAACCAACACTGGCGCCGTCCGTGGGGATCGAAACAAAGAGCCGCGTGCTTTTCTAAGCAGGCGAGTGCACGAGACAGACAAAGACATTGCAGAGAGATAAGAGCTTCGCAGCATGTCGGAGGGACGGAGCCAGGCGAATAACCGCAATAACGCTCCAGAAGTCGACCTGAGAGAGCAGTTGAATCAGCGAAACGCTCAAAGTCAAGAGAATGAGTAGGCACCCTTGAACCGGCCGCCAGCCCTAATGTCGTTCACTCCCGAACAAATCCGAGCCCTCGGGCGGGCTATCGCCGCGAAAAATCGGGGAATGGGAGAACAGTCGGTCTCACGACCGCCGCCCCGTAACCAACGACCGCCCCAGAGATCCAGGAAAGGTGGGCAAAGAAATCGACGGGCGGAGAGTGTGCCGGTACGATCAGTCCATTCCAGGCTCGGTCCAGATACCGCGCACCGATCCGCGGGAGAGCGATTGGAAGAGAGAGAACCCAGTCGCGTACCGGTGGGACCGCAGAATCGAGAGACTGTCCGAGAAAAGGCTCGTACTATAAGAACTAGGACTCGGGCGCGACGGTCCGAGTGGCCTAGACGTAACAATGACCAACCGGCTGAATCAGAGGCCGGTGAAAGCACGGAGTCCACTGGGAACCACACGCAAAATGATGAGGATGTGGCTCAACTGGCCCAAGAGGTGCGAAATCTGAAGGAGCAAATGGAAGGGAGGACCAAATCCCCTGGGCGAACATTGCTCACGGCTTTGCCTTTTTCCTCCGAGATCATGTCTTACAAAGTACCCGACGACTTCAAGTTCCCGGAACAGGCCACCTTTGACGGATCCAGTGACCCGCGAGAGCACCTTTTGAGTTATCAGGCTAAGATGCAGGTACTAGGGGTCCGGGACCCTGTCATGTGCCGCGCTTTCCTACCAACACTAAAAGGACCAGCGCAAAGATGGTTGGTAGCTCTGCCCCCAGGATCGATACGCAACTTTGAAGAGCTAGCCGACCGCTTCATGAGTCACTACGCGGCCAACATCAAGCCACAAAAGGATCTGACCCATCTAGAGGACGTTCATCAAGAGGAGGGTGAATCCCTTAAAACCTACTTGGCCCGTTGGCAAAAGGAAATCCAGTCTATCAAGGAGGTCGAGGACCAGACTGCCCTCACCTTCTTCATCGAATCTTTACGGTTCGGATAACTGTATCGGGACCAACGTGACAACCGACCGGCCACCTACGCAGAAGCCATACATATGGCTAATAAACGAGCTAACACGGAGCAGGCCATGAAGCACAAGCGACAACGCGGGGTCAGAGGATCCGCCAGCGGAAAGAGAACCCGCGCAGAGACTAAGGAGACACGCCCGGAAGCGCCTAGGTGACCTGAAGCCAGGCGCCCCTATGATAGGCCCATCGTCCGTCCCTATAGGCAGACTCCTCAACATCCGGTGCACGAGGTACAAGCAGTCGCACCTCCTCCGCCTCCCCCGATTGGGGAGCGCGTGGCGAACGAAGAGCCAGGTAAGATATCTAAATAATGTCGTTACCACAAATCCTACACTCACAGTACGGAAGAGTGCTACTACCTGAAGAAAATCATGGAGGGAATCATTCAGCAAGGAACCCCGCCTCCTAACCAGTGGCGAAGAAGGTCGGCGACTCGGGAAGACGGTGACCCTGCGGCAGCAACCGAAAATGGTCGCGGCAAGCAGTCTGCGACCGAGGAAGACGAGGCCCAGTTACGACAGAAGCCGGTCATTAACATGATAATCGGCAGACCAGAAGGGGGCGACTCGGCAAATACTAAAAAAACTTGGGCCCGACAGTTGTATGTAGGGACAGTGTACGGGCAAGAAGAAGGTTCGAAGAAGACTTGCCGAGAGCCCATCACGTTCACCGACAAGGATCTGCCTACAGGAGAGACGCCGCATCGCGACGCCCTAGTCATCGCAATGGATGTGAATGGGGTGGTCGTTCGGCGGATCCTGGTGGATACCGGGAGCAGTGCCAACATGCTATACCTTGAAACCTTCACCAAGATGGCACTAAGTCGAGAGCAATTGAACCCGGTCAAAACACCACTCGCCGGCTTCACGGGCGATTCGGTGGAAGCAGAAGGATCCATCACTCTACCGGTAGAAATCGGCAGTTATCCCGACGTGCAGAAGTTGGACATGAAATTCATTGTGGTTGATCTAACCTGCTCACATAACGCCATACTCGGACGGCCGGGACTAGAGGATCTGGGAGCATTGATCTCGATCGAGCACCTCTGCTTAAAGTTCCGCACACCAAGTGGGATAGGCACGGTACGCTGTGATAGGAGGGTCGCCCGCGATTGCTACCTGCAAGCTTGCAGGGGCATGGGCAAGCGCGAGATGCAAGTCCATGAGATCACAGAAAGAACTTTGAAGAAGGCAATGATACCCCGCCCCGATCCGGCCGTGGAGTTGGAAGAAATCGAGATCGACCCCAGGCAGCCGGAAAGGCGAGTCCGGATTGGCGTCAGTCTCCCGGAGGAGATACGCGAGGGGATCATAAAAGTACTTCGAGAGAATCAGTTGGTCTTCGCTTGGGGGCCAGAGGATATGCCGGGAGTCGACCAGTCTATCATTGCTCACCGACTCACCATACACCCCGACCACCGGCCGGTCATACAGAAGAAGCGTTACTTGGCTAACGACAGGAGAGAGTTTGTGAAAAAAGAAGTAAACACACTGCTGGGCGCAGGTCATATCCGAGAAGTCAAGTACACAGAATGGTTGGCGAACGTGGTACTTGTACCTAAACCCCCGGCCTGGCGAATGTGCATGGATTACACTGACCTCAACAAAGCCTGTCCGAAGGATCCGTTTCCCTTACCCCTGATCGATCAACTAGTCGACGAGACGGCGGGGTCGACCTTGCTGAGTTTTATGGATGCTTTCCGGGGATATCATCAGATCTTCATGCATAAAGCGGATGAGGAGAAGACCGCGTTTCTAACGCCGGACGGGGTGTACTGTTACCGGGTCATGCCCTTCGGGCTCAAAAACACAGGGGCTACATACACCCGGATGGTCTCCCGACTGTTCCAAGATCTATTGGGAAAATCCATGGCGGCCTACGTGGACGACATGCTGGTTAAAAGTCGAGAAGAAACCAACCATGCGGGGGATCTGGCCGATTGCTTCCAGGTAATGCTTAAGTATAATTTCCGACTTAACCCAAAGAAGTGTGCATTCGCAGTGCAAGGTGGAAAATTCTTAGGATATATGGTGACCAAGAAGGGCATCAAGCCTAACCTAGAGAAAGTGCAAGCCATCATAGACATGCAGCCTCCCAGCACCGTTAAGGATTTGCAACGGCTGACTGGTCGACTAGCTCCCTCAGCTGCTTCCTAAGCAAAGCGGCAGATAAGACCGTGCCGTTTTTCGAAGCCATGAAGAAGAAAGAGGGCTTTGTGTGGACGACCAAATGTCAGCAGTCATTCGAAGAGTTAAAGAAATATCTTTCTACCCCGTCGGTGTTGTCCACCCCTCAGGTCGGAGAACCATTATTCTTATACTTGGCAGCCTCCCCTAGGGTGGTGAGCTCAGTACTCGTCCGAGAAGAAGAGCGTGCCCAGCACCCGGTATATTACGTGAGCGGTTCTCTGAAAGCCGCCGAGACGCGGTACACGCCCCTAGAAAAGATCGTCTATCCCCTGGTAATCACCGTGCACAAGCTGGCACCTTACTTTCAAGCCCATACCGTTCGGCTGTTGACTGATCAACCCCTAGGAAGTGTATTGCGAAATCCTACGTCATCGGGCAGGCTTGTGAAATGGGCCGTAGAGTTAACTCAGTACGGAATCGAGTACCAGCCTCACCCATCGATTAAGGGACAGGCCCTAGCCGATTTTTTGGTCAAGTGCACCGCCAGGGAGTGTGACGAAGGGGATACCTCGGAAGATAATCTAGGCGAATGGTGGGAGATGCATGCAGATGGAGCAGCTAGTCGCCAACATTGTGGCGGCGGAATCATGCTAATTACACCGGAGGGATTCCGGCTTTATTACGCCTTAATTAAGTCACATATTCTCAACGTCTAACAATAAGCAGGTCAAGAATGAAGCCGTGCTGGGTGGCCTACGGCTCGCCAAGACCCTGGGCGTAGGACGCCTGCGGATCAAGACCGACTCTCGCCTAGTGGTCGGTCAGATATCCGGGACATGCGAAGCTAAGAACGCTCGGATGGCCCAGTATCGAGGAAAAGCGCTGGAATTGCTAGAAGGATTTGAAGCGTACGAGATAGAGTATATTCCACGAGCGGATAATACAGAAGCCGACATATTGTCCAAAATCGCCCTAGAAGGTGTGCCGGACCATCTCGTCAGGATCTGCCAAAGAGAAGAACTAGTTCGACCCAGCATAGAAGAAACAACCTTAGAGGTTCAGCAGGTAGCGGTCGAGGAATGGGATCGGAAGAAGAATCCAGAGATGTTCTGGATCGAAGACATCCGGCGATACAAGGAAAAGGGGGAATTGCCGGAAGATCCAGGAGCCGCCGCACGGGTCCGCCGCAAAGCCCCGTCATTCGAGATCGTCGACGGACAATTGTACAAGCGGTCGTTCGGAGGCCCCCTTCTTAGATGTCTACTCAGGCCCGAGGCGGAGAAGATAATGGACGAGGCCCACCGCGGGATCTGTGCTGCCCATCAAGGTGCCCACACTCTCGCCCGGATGTTAGTTGTCCAAGGATACTATTGGCCCACCATGATGAGAGACTACATCGAATGGATAGCCAAGTGTGGGGTTTGCCAGGCATTCGCTCGAAAAGATACTCGGCCCACCACTTTCTACACGTCAGTCACCACGGTCATCCCGTTTGCAAAATGGGGATTCGACTTGCTGGGTCCACTGCCAGTCGCCTCGACTGAGGGACTCGGCAAGAAAAGAGAAAGGAAACAAGGGCCCAGATCCTTAGTCATTTCTAAGAAAAATCCAGAAGAGTCGCCTCGACTGAGGGACTCGGCGAGAAAAGAGAAAGGAAACAAGGGCCCAGACCCTTAGTCGTTTCCAAGAAAAAGCCAGAGGAGTCGCCTCGACTCAGGGACTCGGCGAGAAAAGAGAAAGAAAACAATGGCCCAGACCCTTAGTCGTTTCTAAGAAAAAGCCAGAAGAGTCGCCTCGACTGAGGGACTCGGCGAGAAAAGAGAAAGGAAACAAGGGCCCAGACCCTTAGTCGTTTCCAAGAAAAAGCTAGAGTAGTCGCCTCGACTGAGGGACTCAGTGAAAAAAGAGAAATGAAACAAGGGCCCAGACCCTTAGTCGTTTCCAAGAAAAAGCCAGAGGAGTCGCCTCGACTGAGGGACTCAGCGAGAAAAGAGAAAGGAAACAAGGGCCCGGACCCTTAGTCGTTTCCAAGAAAAAGCCAGAGGAGTCGCCTCGACTGAGGGACTCGACGAAGGAAAGATAAGAAACGAGAGCAGTCGAAAAGCATAAATAAAAAATTGCAGGGAAGAAGAAAAGGAAAGGTTTCATTCAATAAAAGCCCGAGGGGAAGGCCAGCCCTTACAAAAAAAGGAAAAAATTACAAAAAATCCTAGACTACGGGGGAAGGGGTATCAACGTTGACTTCCTCCACTTGTTCCTCCGCCGATGGTCTAACTGGAGGAACAGGTGAAGGATCTTCTGCCGGAGGAGGCTGCTCCGTCGAAGTCACCGGGCTCACCACAGAAGGAGCCGCCGGGTCAGCAGTCGCCACAGACGTCTCGGCAACCGGCAAAGGATCGAGCACCGGCTTGAGGCCCCAACTCTCCAGAGTGAAGGATGAGTCGCGGGCCAAGAGGAGGGCATAAATTTCCGTCTGAGCTTCACGATAGCCCAGGCGGAAATCGCGCTCGTCCAGATCTAGCAGATAGTCGTCGCCCTCTGGAGTCGCCAGCCACTCCTTCGCCAGCTCATCTCGACGACCCTCAACCGCCGCCTTCACATCCTCCTCGAAGGTTGCCGAGTTCTTGTACTAGGCAACAGCATTGGCAACTGAGGCAGCAGCAGCGATGGCCTTGTCTCACTCTGTTTCCCACTGGCGGGTGACCCTCAGCAGCTCGGCGGTGTGAACCTCCTTCGCCTTGGTGTAGACCGACTGCTCTTCCAGGCGAAGCTCCTCCGACTGGCGTAGGCGGACGGCGATGGAATGCATGGTGGTCTTGAGTGCCCGCATCCGCTTCCTCAGTTCCAGCTGGAAAGTGAGGTTCTAAGCAGAGGGAAAAGAAGCAGTGTCAGAAGAAAATCTGGGAGAAGTAGGAGCAATAAAAAAGGTCTGCAAGAGAACTTACCCGGTAGGACTGCCGTAGAGAGGCCTCCAGGATGTACTCATCCTGCATCTTGTTCGCCGCCTCCAAATCCTTGGGAAGGAGAACGTGTTCGGCCCAGTTCTGGACCGAGTAGTCGCCCCCCCCCCCCCCCCCCCCCCCCAAATCTGGGCGGTCTCCTCTAGCTCCAGGCCCAGACGGATCTTCTTGGGCGGAGGCGTGTCAGACTGCTCCAAAGGGCGTTTGGAGCTCGGGCTCTCAGATGGGGGCGGAGGCGGTTGCCTGGAAGGAGAGGTAGCCGGGGACGGCGTCAGATCCACCACGTTCCTCGGTGGTGGTGGAGTCGACCTCGAAGCTGGAGAAGGGAGAGACGAAGAAGCCACGGCGGAACCTGACGTGCGCTGAGACAACCGGCGCCTCATCTTCTCTGCACGATCAGCCATCTTTGGTGTCGGGGCCTCGGCTTCGTCCGAGCTGGTGGAGTCGGAGTCGTAGGGACCTATGGGAAAGAAAACAAGCATTAGCAGTCGGATCAAGCAAGAAAGATAAAGAAAAATGAGATCACGGAAGGACTACCTACGGTGGCCGCGCCGGCTGGCAGAAGGCCCCATTTCGCCATAGCCCGGACTCGAGACCAATACTTGACAGAGTATGGTCCCCATCTCTTCAAGAACTCGGCACCCTGGATCGCGTCCTGGGTGAAGACGGCGTGCCGGGAGCACGGTTTGAAAAGAGCGGTCGGCCACAGAGTGGGAAAGGTAGAAGAGGTAAAAGAAGGACGGACAAAGAAGAAAAAGGGCTTCCAGTCCTTTATAGAATCTGGAAGACCCTCAAACAGTTGATGCCCGAGACGGGCGGCGACCTGAACAAAGCCCGGGGAGTGTGAGCCGACCTTGTTCACGGTGAATAGGTACCGAAAAAGGTCTAAATCCGGCTCGCAGAGCCACCAGTGACACAAGTTAATAAAGCAGGCGAGAAGGTGGTGCGAGTTGGGGACCAACTGACCCGGAACCAGGTTGTAATGACAGTAAAAGAGAGAGAGAAACGGAGAAGGGGGCACTCGGAAGTCAAAGGCCACCGAGTGCAGGTGGATACCCACGCAACCCTCCGGCGGGTCATAGATTGGCCGACTTTCCGGAGGAAAAATAGTGGGCGCTGGCCCTAAAAGCAAATGGGCCATATCAATGTCCGCCGTAGAAACTTGCGACGGAAGCCCCGACGGCCGGACGATGGAGTCGAACTTGCACCTCGTCCATCCGGCACCGTCAGGAAGAGCCCCCACCGTCGTAAGAGGGGCTGGACTCTGAGGAGTAACCGCCCCCGAAGAAGAGGGGGTCGGTTGAGAAGATGACGCCGATGGGAAACCGAACGGAATCTCCATGCGACGGGGATGGCTAGAAGATGAAGAAGAGGAGGATGAAGAAGAAGCAAACGAGGTAGTCGAGGCGGGAGATCCCGCCGAGCGACGAGAAGGAGAAGAAGAAGGGGAAGACGACATGGTACCAACCTGGAAGTCCGGGGGGAAGAAAGTGCAGGAGAAGGTTGATGCGCTCTCGAGTTCTTTTGAAAGAGGAATGGAGAAAGTAAGTGAGAAGAGGAGGGAAGAAAGGGGTATTTAAATTGGGAAGAATCCCAAGGCACAGCCACGTGTCGCACATTTATTGGAGAAGAGTAAGGGTTGACAAGATATGAAGAGACGCTTGCAATTAATGGCCTCGAAAGGCGGAGTGACGGTTCAGGTCTAGGGTTAGCCTGTGACGGCGCGTCTACCCTAGGTCAGAAACGGGTAGAGATGACCCGGCCTATTTGTGGGAGGCCCATTGCAGGCCACGGCCTCTGGGCTATCCGAGCACGGGTCGGAGGTATCTTGACGGGCATATTTTATACTCATATTTTAGGTACATCTTTATAATAATTTTACATTAATTATCTCTTACTATTTAATAATTAGTTCTTTTTAAAATTTAATAACTAATGAGCTAATATAGTACTAGATATATATATAAATATATATATATATATATATATATATATATATATATATATATATAATATAATTTATAGCATATATAGTACGCACTGTACTAGTATATTATATATATATATATATATATATATATATATATATATTAATGTTAGATTAGTTTGGTCCAGCAAAAGCAAATTGAATGTTTCAATTCCATCATGCGATTAAGGCAGCAGACAAAGCGGATGACTTCGGACGTGAGGCTGAAGAGTAGGAAAATGGATGGTAGAGGTTCATTCGGCCTATTTTAAGAATACTATAAATAGTAGAAGTTTCTTATTGTAAAATGTTCATTATTCCTCTCTCGAATATTCTTTAAGGTTGTTATCAATGTCCATTCGGAGCTCCAAGCTCTTTTAAAGTCTGATTTTGAGCCATGGGTTCCTCTTCTAAAGCAAAGTTAGCAGAATCGATAGCCAGATCACTAAACTCTAATTTCCTCAAAGCTTGTTTCCTCCACCTGCGTACAGTTCTTTCAATTTCTGAATTGTATGGCAAGACTTCTTTGTTAGCAGATCGAGTTATAGGCATAAACCGTTAAAGATAGTGCAGCAATTATGTAAAGTAACGAAAGAAAAGAATTTTTTTTTTTGGGACAAATGAAAAACAAATAAACAAATAACATTATAAATAATTAAATAAATAAACAAACACAAAATAAGCTAGAAAATCTCCCTGGCAACGGCGCCAAAATTTGACGAGCTGTCGTAGGCTCCCAAATTAAAACCTTACAAACGTAGTAGCGGGAGTAAGGATCGATCCCACGAGGAGTAACTAGTTTAACTTTTGTGCTCAAATTAAAGGTAGGGGGGTTTGGAATATATCGAGAATAAAGATAAAATAAAAGAGAATTTAAATAAATAAGTAATTTAACTGAACGAATAAAGCAATGAAAATAATATATCGAAAACACTTATAATAAGAAACCTTTGTTAGTAAAGATCCACCACCGGAATTTAACACTGATTATTGATTAATAAAGTAATTAATATGCAATTGAATATTTGTCGTGAAATTATTTCATTTCCGTTTTCCCTTAGTTGTAGGTAACTAAAGCACACGCGGTTTAATTACCCCTAACTACTAAATAACCTAAGACAAGCGCTATAGATTTAATTTAATAGCAGCAATAGGAACTAGGAAAACCGACAAACTAAATAACACAAGCACAAGCGGTTGCATTTAATTTAGGAAAATATTCTTCCCGAGTCCAATTATCACTAAGCCGTCAATAATTAACCCAGTTGCTACTGAATATTAGAATAATTTGTAGCACAACATTAACTAATATAGCAAATAATTATATCAAATAATTAACTAGTAGGCCTCCCTAGCAATTAAATGACACAATTATTCAAATAACTTAGAAGAATATTTAATACTCAGATGCATAAATATATATATATATATATATATATATATATATATATATATATATATATATATATATATATATATATATAATACTCAGATGCAAATTTGGATCAGCAACCTTTATGCATCACCTTTCCCGCCCTGGATGCTAATGTACAATTCGAACTAAAATCTGAATTAATTCATCTTTTGCCTTCTTTTCATGGACGTGCAGGCGAAGATCCTCACAAACACTTAAAGGAACTTCATGTGGTGTGTTCAAGTATGAAACCCAATGGGGTTACTGAGGAACAAATCAAGTTGAGAGCCTTCCCCTTTTCGTTGAAAGATTCAGCGAAGGATTGGCTATATTATCTACCTTCTGGGAGCATCACCACATGGAATAACTTGAAAACAATGTTCCTTGAAAAATATTTCTCAGCTTCAAGGGCGGCCAACATTAGAAAGGAAATCTGTGGTATAAGGCAAAACAATGGAGAGTCATTGTATGAATATTGGGAGCGTTTCAAAAAGCTTTGTGCAAGCTGCCCACACCATCAAATCAGTGATCAATTACTCATTCAATACTTTTATGAAGGACTCTTTCCAATGGATAGAAGCATGATTGATGCCGCAAGCGGTGGTGCTTTAGTTGACAAGACACCGGACGCTGCGAGAACTCTAATTGCAAACATGGCTGCAAATTCTCAACAGTTTGGCAATAGACTTGTCCAACCGTCTAAGTAAGTGAATGAGGTAAATATTTCTGCTCTTGAACAATAAATTACTGGTTTAACTACTCTTGTTCGTCAATTAGCAGTAGGCAATATGCAAACTGTTAAAGCATGTGAAATTTGCTCGGTAGTTGGGCACCAAACTGATGCCTGCCCAACTCTTCAAGAACAACCTATTGAACAAGTCAACATAGCTGGAGGTTTTCCTGGACCTCAAGGTAAGTATGATCCATTTTCTAATAAATATAATCCTGGATGGAGGGATCACCCGAACCTTAGCTATGGGAACTCACAAGGGAACCAGTTTGTTCAGAATCGTTCCAACTTTCAACAGTATAGACAACAATTTCCTTCCAGCCAACAACCAGCCCAAAGCTCTAGCTCAGGTATGAATCTAGAAGATATTGTTAAATCTCTTGCTACTAACACTTTGCAGTTTCAACAAGAAACACAACTATTCCAACAAGAGACAAGGGCTAGTACTCAAGAAACAAAGGCTAGTATTCAAAACTTGGAAAGACAAATGGGCCAACTAGCAACTACGGTTAGTCGGTTGGAAGCACAGAGTTCTGGCAAATTACCCTCTCAAACGATCGTTAATCCTAAAGAAAATGTAAGTGCAATTACTGTGAGTAGTATGTCGCTGGAAAAGAATGTCGATCTAAACAAGGGAATAAGTGCAGGAAACATTGCCAATAATAAAGTGAAGTTCCAAGGTAAGCTTTCTTCCTTTTCTGATTATGAACCAGTACCCCCATTTCCTCAAGCTCTTTTAGAACCAATAAGAGGAAACTCAAATAATGATTTATATGAGACCTTTCGTGAATGTGAGAGCAATAAACCATTTTTAGATTCTATGAAAAAGGTACCTCGCTATGCAAGTTTTCTAAAAGAGTTATGCACTTTGAAAAATAAACAAAATAAAAGAGTTGAGGAAGTGAAAGTGCATGAGAATGTCTCTATGGCTAGTCAAGGCAATCTTCCTGAAAAGTGCAAAGATCCAGGTATGTTTACTATTCCGTGCGTGATAAGTGGTGTGAAATTTGACAATGCTATGTTAGATTTAGGAGCTTCTATTAATGTTATGCCATATTCTGTGTATGCTTCTTTAAATCTTGGACCCCTGAATAAATCTAGTATAGTAATTCAATTGGCTGATGGATCTACTACATATCCTAGGGGTGTGGTTGAGGATTTGCTTGTTAAAGTTGATAACTTGGTTTTTCCTACTGATTTTTATGTGCTTGATATGGAAAATAATAATCATATTTTGTTAGGAAGGCCATTCTTAAAAACTGCAAAAACAAAAATTGATATTCATAGTGGTATGCTTACTATGGAGTCTAATGGTAAACTTGTGACTTTTAATATTTATTATACCATGAAATCTCCTAGTGATGATAATTTTGTAATTTTTGTTGATTCTTTGAAGTTTGTTACATTTGATGAAATTGCTTCGAATGAAAAAGAAAGAAATAATAAATCATCTTTGAGTACTAATCTGCATGAAGGGACTGTTTCTTTGAATACTCATAATCATCGAAGGTACTCAAAAAGACGATGGAAATTTAAAGAAATATCATAAGTCGAGCCAACGACGATAAACAAAGGCGCTGTTTGGGAGGCAACCTAAGGTGTGTTTGTTCCATTCTTTTTCTTTTATTCCCTTTTCTCATTCAATAACCCTTTTTTTGTGCTTTTTTGTTCAACATTGGGGACAATGTTGATAATAAGTGCGGGGGATGGAATTTAGTTTTATTATTTGTTTGCTTATGTCAAAATTTTCAAAAATTTTCACAAATATTTTACTAGTATTTTATGCTAAATAACTATTATTTTGAAAAATAATCATATTTTCCTTTCTTGGAATTCATAACATGATTGAATAAATAGTTTGGCAAGTTGTGATTAGTTTGTTAGCATTTCTTGTTTGATATGTAGTGGCTATATTAAGTAAGCAATAAACCTGTGAGTGTTTTGAGCCATTGACTGACACTTCGGTCTTATTTTCTTTCTATTGTGCGATTTCTTCCATAATTTTGTTTCTCTAGAACTTGCCTTGATTCTCTTTTAAAGCTAATTAGACCATGCATTATTCAAGTGTGATTAAGGCCATTATTTGATCTTGAGCCTCACTAGCCAAATAACCGGTTTGTCCTATGATTCATTTCCCCTTGTTAACCACGCACTTTGAGCTTTATGGCCATTCTTTTCTTTATTTTGAACCACATTACAAGCCTTTTATATCTAAAAATAATGCCTTCACCCAGCTGAATAACTAGTGGAGCAAATTTTGGATTATGCTTGAAATCTACGTGAGTTGTGAAGAATAAGTGTGGGGGAGATCACTTACTTTTGTTAATATGATTGAGAGTGAGGCGGGTTGTATCTTCATTGCCAATTTGTCGTTGGTCTTCTATGAAAAAGAAAATGAAGACAGTTCATGATTCAAAAAAAAAAAAAAAAAAAGTATGGAAATTTGAAAGAATGAAATGAAAAAAATGGAGAATATATGTTCGAAAAAAAAAAGATGTTGCTGAAAATTTATATGAAAAATGAGAAAGAATCAGCAGTTTCTTCTGAGTCTGAAGTAACCTCTAAATAAATGAAGCAATGAGAATTTCTGGTAATATTGAAGAAGTCTTTATTTTTGAGAATGATAGTTGTAGTGTCAATGAGAAATGCTTTGAATGGAAATTGAGGGTGTTAGATTATTTGTACTTATTTGCTCATCTAGTTTGAAGCTTTTGCTTAAGTTACTTTCCTAAAAATTCCCTACCTTAACCCTAGCCCCATTACAACCTGTGAAAAGTCCTTATGATTTGTGTCATGCATGACTCTTGTAGTGGTGATTGAGAAGATATGCAAGCTTATGGTAGAGCAATTTTATAGGAATGAACTTGAGTGAAATCTATACCCATCAAACACTTGAGTGATGAGTGATATTCATGTGAGGGCTTACTTATTTAGTTCTCTCCATTTCCAGACGGGGGTGCTAACTTATTAATTGCAGGGCGCTTCAGATTGTTGTTCATGATATGTTATGAGTTTTGGGAATTTCATTTCAATTTACTTCGCAAATAATATTTTTGCTTGGGGACAAGCAAATATTTTAGTGTGGAGGAATTTGACTGGCATATTTTATACTCATATTTTAGGTACATCTTTATAATAATTTTGCATTAATTATCTCTTACTATTTAATAATTAGTTCTTTTTAGAGTTTAATAACTAATGAGCTAATATAGTACTAGATATATATATATAATATAATATATAATTTATAGCATATATAGTACGCACTGTACTAGTATATTATATATATATATATATATATATATATATATATATATATATATTATAATGTTAGATTAGTTTGGTCCAGCAAAAGCAAATTGAATGTTTCAATTCCATCATGTGATTAAGGCAGCAGACAAAGCGGATGACTTCGGACGTGAGGCTGAAGATTAGGAAAATGGATGGTAGAGGTTCATTTGGCCTATTTTAAGAATACTATAAATAGTAGAAGTTTTCTATTGTAAAATGTTCATTATTCCTCTCTCGAATATTCTTTAAGGTTGTTATCAATGTCCATTCGTGGCTAATTTCTTCTAGTTTGGTTTAGTGAATTGAAGCCCCGGAATTAATTACGCTGTAAGGTTATTTATATATATATATATATATATATATATATATATATATATATATATATATATATATATATATATATATATATATATATATATTTATGCATCTGAGTATTAAATATTCTTCTAAGTTATTTGAATAATTGTGTCATTTAATTGCTAGGGAGGTCTACTAGTTAATTATTTGATATAATTATTTGCTATATTAGTTAATGTTGTGCTACAAATTATTCTAATATTCAGTAGCAACTGGGTTAATTATTGACGGCTTAGTGATAATTGGACTCGGGAAGAATATTTTCCTAAATTAAATGCAACCGCTTGTGCTTGTGTTATTTAGTTTGTCGGTTTTCCTAGTTCCTATTGCTGCTATTAAATTAAATCTATAGCGCTTGTCTTAGGTTATTTAGTAGTTAGGGGTAATTAAACCGCGTGTGCTTTAGTTACCTACAACTAAGGGAAAACGGAAATGAAATAATTTCACGACAAATATTCAATTGCATATTAATTACTTTATTAATCAATGATCAGTGTTAAATTCCGGTGGTGGATCTTTACTAACCAAGGTTTCTTATTATAAGTGTTTTCGATATATTATTTTCATTGCTTTATTCGTTAAGTTAAATTACTTATTTATTTAAATTCTCTTTTATTTTATCTTTATTCTCGATATATTCCAAACCCCCCCTACCTTTAATTTGAGCACAAAAGTTAAACTAGTTACTCCTCGTGGGATCGATCCTTACTCCCGCTACTACGTTTGTAAGGTTTTAATTTGGGAGCCTACGACAGCTCGTCATATCTCGAGGGAATCGACGGGCCAAGCCCATCAGTCGCCATGAATAGCTCCCGGTGGAAAAAGACCGGGTCCGTGAGTCGGACAGATAGGTCCGCGTCGACCCCAGGAAAGGAGAAATAAGATAAAAGGGTGAGGAGTCGGTTGACGAGATGCAGAAGATAATAAACAATACGCACAGTAAAGCGATAAAACGACAGTTTATTGATTAGAAAACAACAAAGGCCTACATCCCGGCCAAGAAAGTACAAAGGAATGAACAAATTACGGCTTGGTCTTCTCCCCCGCAGAGCGGACAGAGGGTGGACCTTCTAGGAAAAACTGAGGACGGAAGGATGGAGGAGTCGGCTCCGGCTCTTGCACATCATCCAGATAAACGGTCGGTTTCCCATCATCAACCATCTGAAGAGGCCTCTCAAGGGCACTAGGAGACATAGCCACCCCGAAAAGAGGAGGAGCCTCCCATACTTCCTCCTTAGTGGGTGCTGACTCCTCTGCTACCAGCTCCACCTGGCGGTCATCCGAGTCCACAAGGATCAGGTCTAGCATGTCCGGCGGCACCACAACAGGATCTGAGGAAGTATCCCCCGACAGGTGGCCACCATTGGCCAATCTCTTTTGCTTCAGCTTCTCTAGCCGAGCTTGCTCCTTCAGGCGAACGGAGAAGCGACGGTCGTCAGATCGATAACTCATGGTGGAAGTTGCTGAATCAGAAAGTGTGAGGAAGGCTAAGCGAGAATGACCCTTTATATAGCCCAAAATGGGAGCGAATATCCAGGCGGGAATCATGGAAAGAATCATAACTGCCATAGCACAGGATTAGACAAGATTTGAGAATCATTGTCAGAGAATAGTCCCATCAGCAGCGCTCGGGAAGAGAAAAGATTCGCACGCTAGACTGAAAAGGTGAAGACCTCCCCGGGATAAGGATCGCGGGTGTCAGACTTTAAAAGATTTGTCATTTGACCGACTCCGAAGCAAGTCGATCAACACACTTGGGCGAGTGAAAAGGCGGGGATCACGGAAATAAGGGATGGTATTATTCATCAAGAGAAACGACACATAAAGAAAGGAGCTTATTACATTATAATGAAAATAAATAAAGTAGTGCTCCTTTTGTGGCCCTCTCGAAAATACGGATGCGGATTCCAGTCAAGACAATCACTCGTCCGGGGAAGAAGGGTCACTCCTAAAGAACATCTCCCCTGATAGTCCAGTGGGAGACGGGTAGAAGGAATCCCAAAAAGCTGGCATGATCGGCGGCACCACCGGCTCCTCGTCATCCGGGTACAGCTCCAGGTATCGAGCAAAATCAGCATCAGTCATCAGGTCCGTAGCTGGCCCATCTAGATCGTCGAGTGGAATAGTGAAAGTCATACGGAAGGATAACTGCTCCGGGACAGCCACTTCAACAAAAGACCCGTCCTGCGCAGTAACCTTGGCCGTAGTCGGAGGCAGCGAGTCGACAGAGGTTGTTACGTTAGCCGTAAGAAAAGAAATAGGAGTTGGCGGCTGCGGAGTAGAAGAAGTGGCACCCGTGGAGGGTCTCCGGGAGGCAGGCCGAGGAGCTTTCTTCTTGCCCTCCCTCTCGGGCCTTGATCGCTTGGAAGGTAGAGGGCATCGAGACGACCCAAAATCTATTCGCTTTCCCTTCAGAGGTGAGCGACCTATGATTGGTCAATGAGGTGATGAGAGGGTGAAGAAGCTAAATGGCTATTTATAGGATTACACAGTAAAAGAAGAAGAATCCAAACGCCTCCGGCGAATCAGGAAAGATAGCAGAAAATCAGGACGTTATTTGGGCAATTAAGAGGGAAGATTTGCTGATCAGAAGGGAGGGAAGTTATTACTTTCCCACACCCGGGTTAGAGGACCGAATATGAGAAAGTGAGGGACTAGTTGATGGGGTGAGGACCCCGGGCCAAGAAGGCAGGCCCAAGAGAAGAGGCCCAGAATGGAGAAGAGCCCAGAAAAGGTAGGTAATAGCCCAGAGAATGAGAATAAAGATCAGTAATAAAGAACGGTAGAAGCCTGGGCCGAGCCTAGGAGTCAGCCTAGGCCCAGGCTAAGGAGAAGACTCGGCTTAGAGCCGTTGAGAAGCATTCATTGCGACATTCAAAGGACTCGGCCAAGCGAACCGTTAGAGAAGCCCAAGGAGCCGTTGGCCGACCCGATAACGGCACCCAACGGCCCCAAGGTATAATTAGACTTGAAAGCAGTCTTCAATGTATATTAACTCGGCTGAGGGAAGGGCCTACTATATAAAGGCCCCTCCATCCTTGTAAACGGGGCGAGTCCATGCCTAGAGAATAAAGAAACATGTTCACCACAACTGCTTACTTCATTCTATTTTTAGTAGCTTTGTTGAAAGGTGCATCCACCAACCAAGGTTGTGTTGGACCTCTCTGGGCCCAAAAACCCTAAAACCAACAATATGTATTCTAATAATCAAATGCATAAAAGAGTGACATAATAATGACATTAATTAAAAAAACACTTAAGTATAAGGTTAAAAATTTGAATTCAATAATATACAATGATGCACTTAAAAGAGTTGCTCCTAATAACATATTTAGTTGAAGAGAATTGTAATTTCCTTTCTATTTGATTTCAAAAAGTAAAAAATTTCTCAGTTTAGTGGGAAGGAATTGTAAATCGTAAATTCCTTAGAAATTGAAATTTCATGATATGTGGAAAAACAAAATGTGAGGGAGGTCATCATCAAAATAAGCATTGACATTTACTATTTAGGGTGTGTTTGGAAACTCGTAAAATGATTTTCGAAAATTATTTTTTGAGTTTTCAGTGTTTGGCAAGAGGGGAGAAATGAGGCCAATGGAAAATAATGTCTTAGTAAAAGAAAAATATGTATATTTAATTTTGGGGAAAAATGACTTCCCTTTTGTTTTTTAGGAAGTCATTTTCCAACTCTTCCAACTCTTTCTGCTCTAACCTCTTCCTCCTCACATCGTTTCATTTGCTTCTCCTTTCATAGTCTATAGATTGATACGGTATATATACATATATATTTACAATACACACACACTGTATATATATTAAGTATGTATAATTGTATATATATATATATATATATATATATATATATATATATATATATATAAGATGCTATACGTACATATATATAGAAAGTCAAAATTATCCTAAAGCTTAGTGCTATTTCTAAAAAATTTTATCAAAAGTATCAAACAATTAAAATGTTGAAGTATACAATAATTTTATTTATTTTCTTGCTCATTTTCTGAAAAATGAACCAAACATACAAAAACAGTTTTCCATTGTGCAGCCAAACACCAAAAAGGAAAATATTTTCTGAAAAATGATTTATTTTTAATAAAAAATTTTCCAAAAGTCATTTTTCGAGTTTTAAACGCACCCTTAATTAAACATGACGAATTGTACGTGGGTTTTCGTGCGCATGCAATACATCGCAAGTGAAATTAAGTAGTAGTAACTTCGTCGCCATACCAATGTATGGTTCCTTTAAAATTTGTTTGCTAAAAGCTATGTGGATTTACTAGGACGCAAAATAATGCCACTATTCTTTATCATTTATCAATCACATTACACACCCAAAAAATCATACACATCGAGTTTTTTTTTTTTTTTGTTTTTTTTTTATTACACTTTTTCATATAAATAACAATCAAACAATTATTCAATGATTTATATTACAGTTTTCTCATAATTAACTCTTTAACCCTTAAATATTACATTTTAATTTAAAAGTATTACATTTTTTTTTCAAAAATATTACATTTCCTTTATAAATAACAATCAATTTATCTAGACTTATATTATATTTTACATCATAATAAGTATTACATTTTTATATAGACACGACCCGTCTTATGGATAAAAATTTGTGAGACAGTCTCACAAGAAACTCACCCAATAAAATAAGAATACACATAATATAATTATAAATACTCAGCCAAAATTTCCATCAAGTCCTAAAACCCCATATACTCCAAAGTCCGTAGATTAGTTATTATGTTAAAAATATTAAACAAAATAGTACTTCTCTGTCCCATTTTGCCTATCATGTTTACTATTTCTTGGTAAAACCCACTTTTTCTTCATTGCTTATTTTCTTTAATAATTTTTAATTATTTTTACATTTAATTTCTATTGTTTAATAGTACTTTTAATGTAGTTTCTAAATATATAAATTTTATATACTAATATTAAACTTAATATTATGTAAAATTGAATTTAAAATAACTTCAGTTAAACTTCGTTAACTGAACCTGACAAAAAATGGGACGGAGGGAATATGTATGAGTCTTCAAAACAAAATTTTAAAAATATTTGGTGAATTTACAAGAACGCTACATAATGTCACCATTACCACCCATGGAGTGTGAATAAGATGGTGTGGTCTCTTTAATTAGTCTCCATGTAATTCTAGTAGATTGACTAAATAAACATTTAATTAGATCATAACAAATAATTAAGAGTTATGTTTGGTGTATAATTATTTTACGTGAGACGTATAATACTTTTTATAAATTCAAAAAAAATTATATTTTAACTAAAAAATGTTATACATTTTACATTAAATGACATCACAAGAATTGTTCAAAAAAATGTCACCATAACTACTATATACTCCAAGTGTAAGTAGACATGTAGTGGTTGGTCATAAGAGTAGAAAGATTTAAAATTTATTATCATGTTTCAAGAAATATTTTAGAAGTTATAAAATATGATGAATACATGGAATCATTTACTATGGCACTAAATAATGCATGGAAGCATTGATTATCAATCACATCACGCCCAAAAAAGTGGACTTTGTTGAATATAATAATATAATGGTATTTGCTTTGAGTAAAGGAAGCGGCATATATTGAATGCCGCAGCCTCCCATGAATTCGATAACGGATTACTGATTACACACTCAACCTCGCATTCTTATCTTCTTTCAATGCAAGCCTTTTTTTTTTTTTTCTTGGAATAAAAAATCAATAACATTACTCCAACTGTCCAAGGTAAAGAAATTATGAATATAGTTGGCATGGATTTAGCTCAATAATTCAATATACAGTATTTAGATCTAGATTTAAATCTTTGTAATTGCAATGTAAGAATATGTTTAAAATGGACAAATTTTTTGTGCACATTGGTATTGACCTTATCTATGAGTCATTAAGTTATCGTGATTTACATCCCCTCAAATATAATGTCCTGTCAAGTCGGAGTGTGAGGGTCTGGAGTGTGGAGACAATTAGGGTAGGAGATTCAACATTTTGGGAAAGAAGAAATTACGATAAATGGACAGATTCTTTGTGCACATTGGTATTGACCTTATCTATGAGTCATTAAGTCACCGTGATTTACATCCCCTCAAATATAATGTCCTGTCAAGTCGGAGTGTGAGGGTCTGGAGTGTGGGGACAATTAGGGTAGGAGATTCAACATTTTGGGAAAGAAGAAATTACGATTTCTTCTTCCAAAAGGTTGAGTCCCCAACCCTAAGGGGCCCCCACACTCCGACACGACAGAGCATTGTGGGAAGTTGTAAATTACGGTGACTCAATGGTTCAGCAAACAGGGCCAAATGTCGGTGCGCACAAGAAATCTGCACACTTTGGACATAATTCTCACACTGCTGTCGCCGTGGTTCGAACTTTAGTCTCTTCTCCCAAATAATGTCCACTAAACCATTGAGCAAAGCTCGTGCGGGTACTCGTTTATTTCTTAACATGACGAAATGTAACACTATCAAATACACTAAATAAAAAACAATCAAATTATTAAGAAACAAATTATGTAAGTTAAGGTGCTCTTGTTATGTTCTAGTTCTTGAATTAGCGGTAAGCATTGTGACTCTATAATAAATTTTTACTTAAATCTCTATTCTTAAATTAGAATAGAGCTTCCTTACACACTAAAATTTCATATATATGATATCGCGATAGTTCCACTCTTTACTACCAAGAACTTTCCTTGATCATCATTCACTACCACACCGTACGTCGGTACCTGCTTTGGCTATATTTGGAAACGATGGTTGTTGCTTTCAAATTAATTTCCTATTTGAAATCATGTTAAAATATCATATGGCAATGCAAATATTTGCAAATACACTCCGTTTACAACGGCTGTATTTAATCCACATTTTTTGTTGTTTAGGGATTAACAAACAATAGATTTTTTCCTTTCAAAAAAAAAAAAAAAAAAAACAAACAATAGATTTTTTAGAAACAAAACCATTTACTAATTTTTTTAGAGTTAATTCCACCAGAGGTCCCTTGTCTTTGATGACAATTCCAAATTTAGTCCCGGACTATCGTTTTTGTCATTTAACATCTCAGACTATTGTTTTTTGGACACTTTTAGATCTTTTCATGACTTTTCCTATTTTTAGTAAGGACATTTTTGTCCCTTCATATTTTTCTTTTGTTAGTTTTTCGATTTCACACATCAATTCATCTAGTTGATCATTGTCTCCATCATTTCTAACATTATCTTCATTACTTTGATCTTTAATTTCTCTACATTTTTTCTACATTCTCTTTGATTTGTACTGTTACTAGTAGGGACAGTTTCACCGTGCCATATCCACCGGTCATATCTTAGCTTAAAACCATGACGTATCAAATGTTCCTTAATTTGTTCAGAACTACGAAACTTTTTTAGATTTCTAAAATCATAACAAGGGCACACTATATAATTTTCACCAATTTTACTTGCATATTCCTCGGCAATTTTAATAAACTCTTGAACCCCATGAACATATTCAAGTGTATTGCGTTTTTTATACATCTAACTTCGATCCATATCTCCTATATATTGTCACACAACATTTAAGATATGATAAATGAGTTAGTTTCTTAAGTTATAACTCAAAGGTTCAAATTAAAGCTTTAACTAAATAATTTTAAATTTAAAATATTACCTAGATTAATTAATTTAAACTAATAATAATACATAATACACATACACATTTTTATATACATATACAATACCACACAAATCTCATTAAAAAAATTATAATTAATTTTTCAATGAAGAAACAAAGATAAGATAAGATAATGGTTGGTCAAATATGCAAGATTTCATAAAGCATCTATCCATCCATTATGCTCATAAAAACAATCTTATAGTGCTAGTATGAGAATACACAATTTTTTCTATTAAACTATAAATCACAACAATACCTAACATATATACAATAATACACAACAAATTTTAAAATAAATAAACAACAATAACAAATAACAAATAAAAAAAATAATTAAAATAAATACAGATTTTCAAAAAAAATTATAAATTACGTACCACTGCTCCCCGACGACGTGCGTAGCTACGACGGCGGTCGGCGTGCGTGGCTACGACAGCGGCGGCGAGCTTGGGCGTCAGCAGCGGCGAGCTTGGGCGGCAGCGGCAGCGAGCTTGGGTGGCAGCAACGGCGAGCTTGGGCAGCAGCAGCGAGGAGCTTGGGCGGTAGCGGTAGGGAAGCGTTCGGCGATGGACTGGACGGGCCGGACGACAACAGTGGACAGCGTGCGGTAGAGGATGGAGAGCTGCGATCTGATCTGCTGTGAAAGGTGGTGCGTGGATCTGATCTGATGCTAGGGTTGTGTGGATAAAATTAATAAGGTGCGTCCAAAGTTAGCCACTTTGGATGCGCTTGATTAAATGGATTCTATTATTCGCGTCCAAAGTACTGAGCTTTGGACACAAATAATAGAAGGTTTTTAATATAGGCGTCCAAAGTACAGAGCTTTGGACGCCTATACTGTTTTAAAATTAAAAAAAAAAATTATATAGTGACATTTTAATTACAAAAATGACACCGCATTACACTTTAAGCGTCCAAAGTTTTAACTTTGGACGCGAATTAGTCGATTTTATTGATGTTTTTTTGTACTAGTGACATCTCGTCAATGGCAGCGAGGCTGAATAATCTCATTAACGGCAGCGAGGTAGACTTGGGTGGAAGAGGGATCACCGACGCCGTCGTCAAGGATAAGTTTCTCAACTTCCTTGGTGCGACGATGAAGAAAGGAATTGTCGTCTCTGGCGGCGGCAGCAGCTTTGGCGACAAAGGAGTAGAGGTTGCGAAGGAAGAAGCCATGAAATTGGAGAGGTTGGAGAGGCGATTGTCGAAGCTAGAGAAGATGAGAAGCATGTCATTAGTGTTGATGTTTGTGGAGGTGTAGACGTTCTTCATGATCTGTTGCGCTTTCGCCAGAACCCTATCTTGCCCTTCCATCGCCATCCATTGCCACTGTCTGAACAACCTCATCTTCGGGATCGACGCAAAGGGTTGGCCTAGTTACTCCAAAATGCTGAACCTGACGGCGACTCTCCATCCTTGTGTGGTGCGTCGTTGCCTCGTCTTCCAACTCCTCCACTGCAGCCACATCCCAGACAAGCTTGTCAGCTTCCTTGCAAACCCCGTCTACACCTTCATCAGTGTCGCGATCTACAGAAATGTGGAGAAGGAAAGATGATAGTACAATCTGGGACCAAATGCCCGTCCAGATGAAACGTCTTCACCATTGTTGCCCTACGGGAGCTTATATACGACCAAATGCCGATCTAGATGTGCCGCCCTGTACCTCATCCTTGTCGGCATCAAAATTAATTTTTGGTTGTCGGCGTAAAAAATGCTTAAAGGTGAAGAACATAACATGGAAAGACAAAAATACCCCTGAATTTTACGGTCAACACATACACAGCAAAACTAACGGAGGACTAAAAGTGGCACGATTAGAAAAAGAGCTACCATAATTTGGCAAAATTAATTATGTTAGACTAAAATTAGACACGCCCCAATAACAGTAGGACCAAAAAAAGAAATTAACTCTTTAGTATGCATATATTAACTTTTTTATATTAATTTTAAATTTATAAAAATTGAAGGTCCCATGCATGGCCCAGGGCCTAAGGCAAGGTCAAGTGGGCCGACCTTTGTTAAGCCTACCAAATTGGAGGGCTTTTTAGCTTGCCCCACCAAATTACAGTTGTTATATCGTGCATCGCGGTGCATAATCGATTATGCACCGCGCGTCAAAATAGCGCCATTTCTGCAGTTATAAAGGAGTGACACTACAGTGTGTCTAAACCGACACTGTCTCACGTATTATTTTTATATTATCAAATGAAACTGCAGTTATATCAAAATGATATTGTAGTTTTGGTGAAATGAAACTACAATATATATAAAATGAAACCGAATAACATTTCACATATTTGAGTGTATATTGTACAATGAAGCTGTAATTATATTGAAATGATCATGTAGTTGTGTTTTTGTGACACCCCGAAAATCCTATCCTTTAAATAGGATTAATTAGATAATTAATCCCAAGTTATCCTCGTTGACTTTCTTATCAATTTCCCAAATTGATAGTCGGAGGATTGAAATTGACCAACTCCTGGGTCAATTGATTTAAGTCAAAAAGGGGGTACCTTTAGCTTTGATGGTTGTGCATAACTCTTTGGGGTCTTCCTAAGTCTTTCTAGGGAAAGTAAGGGTATGATGGTCTTTTCTCCTTACTTGGTCTTGAAGTCTTACCCTATCAAACCTAAATTTCATTTTCCCACTTTGGCAAGACAACTTTTCCCTCCCTTCTCTCTAAGAAAACTTGGCTTCTTCCCCAAGCCAAGAAAGATCTCATCTAACCTTGCTAGGAATCATTCCAAGATTCCACCTTTCCATCTCCCAAGCTTGAGAAAGGGTAAGATCTAGGATTAGTGGGTGTTTTTAGTTGTTTTTACCTAGTCTTTATCTAAGATTAGTGTTTTCTTGTGGTTTTGGTTGTGTAAGAAGATTTGGTTGAAGATGAGCTTCAAGGAGAAGCTTAGGAGGGTAGAAATTAAGAGTTTTTTGGTCTGCAAAGGTAACTCATGCTATACAAAACCTATTTTCTACTTGCTATTGATGATTCTTGACTTCTATTGATGATTCTTGATGTTGTGAGTGATTTGATGCATGATCTTGTGATAATGCATGTTTAGAGCTTGTATCTAGGTTTCTTGAATGTTCTTTGATCTATTCTTGGATTCAAGTCATTTCCTTGTTGTATGTGAGATTTGGGGTGTTTTGGACTTGAACTTGACCTTGGAGATGAAATTCCCCGAAGGGAATTATTTGTGGTTCGGGATGTTCCCCACGGGCGGAACGGCGGGCAGATGTCCACCTGCCGCCCCACCCACATGTGGAAGGTTGTACCTGGCGGGTAGGACCACGTGTAGGTACCCACCCGTGGTTCCACCCGCGGGGTACACTGATGGTGGCCTTGTCGGGTGTTGTTTTCCCGTGGTTCCTCCCTTTGGTATGTGATGTTTTGGCCTCCCTTTGTTGGATTGTTGAACTTTTGTGTGTCTCCTTGATGTTTCGTATGTCTAGAACGAAGTCCTAAGAATCCATGTTAGGATTTGGTGTCTTGAATCGTGCTTATGGTCCAACTTTGTGATTCATTGGATTTATGTGTGTCCTTGAGATTCATTGGAATCGTTTTGGTTTACCCGTTTGATGAGCATGCTAGTTATGTTGTCTTTGATGCTAGTATGTGTTGTTTGTCCATTCTTTTGAGGATTGGAAACTTGTGTTGCCAATCATGTTGATATTGGATTGAAGTCCATTGTTGTTGTTGAGTATTGTTTCATGTCTATCATTGAAACCTCTTGATTGATATCTATGATGTGATCTTGTACATTTGTTTACCCGTTGTTGATGCTTGATTGGGCTATTGATGAGTCTCAATCCTCTTGATGATGACTATGTGTGATCATGAATGAGATTGGTGGTATTGTGACATGAGCTTTGCTCATGAGTTCGGCGGTATGTTACTATGATATTTAATGGTACCCTCGTGTACTGAGAGTTCGGCGATTTTGTTTGGCGGCAGTTTGGCGGGGGACGACGGTCCCATGAGGGATAAGGTTGGACTCAGGAGTACAGGGTGGCACTCGGAGGTATAGGTTGGAACTGAGATAAGGTTGGTGGTAGCTATAAGGGTGGTACTAAGGCATAAGGTTGGAACGTGAAACTTGTCATTATGTGAATTGTTGTGTTTATTGCTTATGAGCATGTCTGTCGGGAACTCTACCATGTTGATGGTAGGTTGCGTCTATCGTTGAGTATGTACTTGTTGTCCTTATTGACTTGTGTATTGTTGTTGATGATTGGTCTTTGTTGAGAGCGTGATGTTGTGTCTCTTGATGTGCCCTCTCTTGGTTTTGAAATGATATATATTGTACTCCTCTGTCTCAAATGGTTTTGGATATATCTATATATTATGTTACTTAACGCGTATTGGTGGGTTACCAGCATCTTTCGCTGACGGGTGTTATCCCTATGTTTTTACAGGTTATGAGTAGCTTGGAGAGCGCGCTAGTGGACCCTAGATAGCGTAGTTCTTATGCTTTCCTATTGTTTAAGACTTGTTTAGACTTATAGCCTGTGTGCCTTGTTCTTATGACTTTGTTCATGGATAGACTTGTAGACTTAGCCTGTGCACCTATAGTTGTATAGGTGTGACATAACATCTCCCATTTTGCAGTTGAATAGCTTCCGCTTTGTTTATGCTTAATGCTTAGTTTTATCTCGTATTTAAGCTTTTAAATTTTGGTAAAATCGGGGGTGTTACAGCTTTAATGAAACTATAGTGTATATAAAATAAAATTAAATAACATTTTCACATATTTGAGTGTATAAATATTAAATGAAAATGTAGTTATATCGAAATGAAACTGTAGTTGCGTTGAACTGAAACTGCAGTGTATACAAAATGAAATTGAAGAACAGAGTTATTTTTTGCGAAGATTCTGTTTCTTTTTATTAAACAAAACGACGTCGTTTTGATGCGCGGTGCACGATATAATTTGCGACCAAATTACAAGGTTTGGCGAACCCCGCCTCGCCCGACCCACTTTGAATGCTCTACTCAAATGAGGTTGTCTCACACAAGACTTACATATGGAGTATATACTCCGTATATAATTGGACTCCAAATTTGTGGGGCCCATGTGACGCCCTTGGTTGCAAATAGCCTTAATATGATAACGCTATCATCCTCCCAAATGCTCTGTCGAATCGGAGTGTGGGAAACCCTTAGGGTTGGGGTTCAACCTTTCGGAAGAATGATAACGCTATTATCTATGGAATATATAAGGATCCTTATTGAGAGTATTATTCTCGCCACTTGTCTCTCATGGATTGAATGAAAATTAAAATTAAAACAAAAAATAAAACAAAACAAAGTGTAAACCGTCCATCATTTCCAATGATATGTCATCACATAAAGAATATAATTGAGATGTTTAGTTCAAATAACACTCTTTGAAAAATTCAAGACCACTAAAAAATGTTAAAAAATCTATGATGATATCCATAAGTATTATTGACAATCATCGGTTGCACTCAGAAATGCTTACCATGAACAAATAATTAGTCCAAGACCTAAGTTAATTTTAGAATGATTGAATACAAAAGAAAGAAATATTTTCTATTTTTTTATTTCAAAAGGAAGAATAATCTGTCCATCATTACTAAAAATATATCAGAGTAACATTGAAAGTAGAAATATAATGGTGGTATAATAGGCTGCTAATAGCCTTAATTTGTTTGCAAAACCCAAAAAGTTGTGTTACGTTCCTCGAAATGGTGTAAAACAGGACCGGACCTTTGACCACCCGACCACCATAAATTAATCATAGATCTATGTTCTACTATACAACTTGCATGTTTTATTTGGTTGTCACAACAATTCAAGCCAAGTTACTCCACTATATAAGTGTTTTTTTTTTGTTTTTTTTTTTTTTTGGGTCTGTGTATATTAATTTATCTAGCAACATATAATAAACAATAACAATTTCATTTACAAAAAATTCGCAACTACTATCTAAAGATGCACTCGGGATAAGTTAGTTCACCTTGTGACCCTAATAAAAAATGACCACAATGAGGTAAACCAATCTAGGTTGCTCATATCTAGCTGAACGGCTCAATTAAAAAATGCCAATAAGTAGCTCCCACATAGAGTCGAACTTGAAATCTAGTTTGGAGTAATTATGTAACTGTATTGTCAGACCAACTTAACTAAAGTAAGAAAAAAACAGCAACTTCGACGCTCATGAATATAATCACTCCTATAAGTCTTTGGAATTTTGATTTTAATACTCGTATATACATGTACATCTCAAAATAGCAAGTAGCTAGCTAGTTAGGTGTATATGTTGCAAACCAAAAATTATTACATCATAACTCATAAGTGGTCAACGGGAAATATTATTTATATATATAGATAATTATTATGAGTACATCTCACTTAGCTTGATATATCACTTAAAGAATGATGTTACATGCATTCTATCAAATATAAACCTCATCTCACCTACCGTGAAAACATTTTATAAGATTTTAACTTTATTTTTGTTATGAGAACAATTCGTAATCATTATTTGTGTATATATGTACGTATTGGATAGACCTCACTTTTGTGTAAAAGTTTGAAAATCTATCTTACAAGAAATGTAAATTGCACTAAGAAGATCTCGTGCAACGGGTTCGATCTAGAAAGTGTTGGTGGAAACATATTTTATATTCAATTTTATATATGGAATGAATTTTAATTAGCATATATAAATATGAGTGAATTCTATTTTTGGTCCTACTGTTATAGGATCGTTTTCAATTTTAGTCCACCTTAATTTTTTTTTTGCCACTTTATAACCATTATTATTGAATGTGTTCCACTTTTAGTCCCACCGTTAGTATTTTCATCAAGAGGCCGTATAATCTAGGGGTATTTTCACCTTTCTTCTCATCCAAGACTATGTTTGACTAAAGAAATGAGAACATTAAACCTAAAACCTAAGAAAAAATCTCGTCGACCATGTTGGAACGAACGAAACGATGTAGCTTTGGCTTCCCATTCTCGTTGTTCGAAGAGCCATCTTCGAATATCGGAGGAGGAGGATGAAGCGTCTGGATTAAAAGAGAAGAGACAAACATAAAAAGACCAAAATACACTTTGATTATACGGCTTCTTGACGAAAATATTAACGGTGGATTAAAAGTGGAACACATTCAATAACAGTGGTTGTAAAGTGGCAAAAAAAAATTAAAGTTGACTGAAATTGGAAACGTCTCTAAAACAGTAGGACCAAAAATGGAGCTCACTGTATAAATATCTATATAGTACATAAAATATAGAGGAATAGATCAGACGATATTATAATGTATTTGTTCACATAACAATTTAATGTACTTCATCACATAACAATTTAATATTGATTCGTACTTAATTAGTTCACACCCACACAGATATCTATTCTCATTCTAAGCGTATTAATTTACATCCAATTAATTCAGATCATGTGATAAGAATATATACATATATATACATATATTTAAAAATAGAATTAATTTTTTTCTCCCACTTTGATGCGTGTATGTATATAATATAGGAAAAAGAAAAAGTCAAATAGATCATCGAATTACGCAATTAAATCATCAATTTATAATTGAATTCTGAACAATACAAAATCATGCAATTAAACTAAAAGTGACATATTTATCCATTGATTGTTGACATGGTCACCTGATTATAAGAAAAAATTTTATATTTTATTTTAATAATTTTAAATACCAATTCTAATATTTTTTTTTTTTAAAAAAAAAAACCCGCCCCCACCCCGACCTTCGTCTCCAGACTACCGGAGACAAAGGTTGGGGGAGGGGTGGAGTTTTTTATTTTTAAAATTATTAAAATAAAATTTTAAAAAAAAATCCGATAACCTCAACATAAGTCATCAATGGGTAAACATATCACTTTGGATTCATTAGTATAATTTAATGTTATTCAAGGACCTAATTACATTTTCTTTTTTAAGTTCCCTGATGCAATTGCAATTTTATGTGTATAGTCCGATGACATATTTCATCCATATCCCCCTAATATATATATATATAGTAGTTAGCATAGCTTGCTTAGTTGCTTCTAAGCTTCTCACCTTCATTATTGCATTTTACAACAATACAATGTCGTCGACCCATAAAAAGAAGATTATACTCAGAAATATCACCGTGAAACTAGGCTGCAGCAGCAGCTGCGCGAGGCCGAAAGACTCCACCGTTTTCCAACCTAAACCGCTGCACCGCCGCCGCCATTCCAAATCATCTGCCGGAAAATTCCGCCGCGGCGACACCGACCCCAATCACTGCTCTTCCAGTTCTCTGGACACGTCAACAACCACCTTCTCCTCCAATATCAGGGCCCTGAAGGCGGTGCAGGGCTTCGGGAGGATCGACGGGGAGGGCGTCGCCGTCGAGAAGGACTCCAGCGACCCCTACCTCGACTTCCGGCAGTCCATGCTTCAGATGATCCTCGAGAGAAACATCTACTCCAAGGACGACCTCAAGGTCCTCCTCAACTGCTTCTTGCAGCTCAATTCCCCTTACTATCACGGCATCATCGTCAGAGCGTTCACCGAAATCTGGTACGGGATTTTCTCGGCGAGGCAGCCGCCGGCGGCGGCGGCGGAGGTTTCCTCCCCCACCGCCTTTCTGCATGTGGAAGGAGGAGGGAAAGAGTGTGCATCACGTGACTTTTAGGTGAGGCACGTGACGCCCGTATCGTCAGTCGTTTACTAACTTTTTCTGTTTTGGGTTTAGTAGCGGGTGGACTATACAAATGTGGACCCCTTAATGTATTTTGATTAATTTGAGTGATATATTAATATGAATATATATATATAAATATAATATGTTGAATCTAATTAATTTCAGTTGAAATTTTACAGCCTTTTTTACTAGCTTATAAATATGTTGGCGATGAAAAATGCTGTGGAATTGGAATATATATTTTTATATTTAATGGCGCTAGATTAGATTTTTACTTGTGTTCGAGAGACAGTAATATTTCTTGAATTATAATTCTCATTTTGCTCATCCGTTCTCAATTTTACTCTTTAATATTTGAAAATTGAATGATGAATCTTAACTGGCGAGTATCGTACCTAATATCATATCTAATTACAACTTTTTTGAGAAATATCTAATTACAATAAATAAACTATTGGAAAAATAGCAAGAAAATGACATAATAAGTGATTATTTTTTGTACAAATATTAGTGAGGTTCACTTCTGATTTGGGTCAAGTCAAAGTGGATTTAGGTTTTTCGTTATTAGACGAAGAGATTGATATATTGTATGCTCAAAATCAGATAATGGGTGAATGAGAAACTAATTCTTAAAGACCCATTTGAGGTTGAATTTAAGTAGCCTTTGTCCTACATTGGTTTGGGAAATATGTTTGCACCACTATATATACCAAAGCCTTACTCTTTAGAGTACCGTTCTGACAGTGTTAATTCTTATTCGTAACGAAATTAAGTTTAATTTAAAATTTAAAATTTAAAATTTTAGAATTAACTTCTATAATAATGGTTGCCTATTATGAAGGTTACAATGAATAACTTTATTATCAATGTTAACATAAACTTTCTCTTGAAACTCTGCTCAATCTTCTTCTCAACCAACTGTGTTCATCCTGTGTTCCAGTTCGTCGAGTTCTATTGTTTGAGTGCTCAAACTTAGAACCGTAGCTTGTTTTATCTTAGAAAACCTATACTACAACGCTCATACCACTAAAGAGAGGTAACATATAAGGTTTTAAGGATAGTGTGGGTATCACACGACTCCAGCTAGCCACCTAGCCTTTTCAATCCTTTCATGTTCTAGTGCTTGTTTTTGTTTTGTTTTTTTTTTTTTTTTCCAGAAATATTATTTCCGTAGTAATATTTTGTAACATAAACTTTATATACTCCGTATATACTAATATTAAACTCTATATAATGAAAAATTGAATTCAAAACCAAACTAAACATGCATATAAAATGAGATGGAGGGAATATATATATATTGTTGAAATACTCATGATTCTTTACAATATAGTATATGTTCTATAGATGGAGGGAGTATATGATATCACGGAAGGATCACACTTGTGTGAGACCGTCTCACGGATCCTTATTCGTGAGACGGATCGGGTCGGGTCAAATCATCATGCAAATGTAATACTTATATGCGAATGTCATACTTATATACTCAAATGTAATACTAATTAGGAATAAAAATTTTGTTATTTTTGAGAAAAAATGTAATACTTTTGCATTTTGATGTAAAAGTATTATATTTTGCATCAAAAGTATTACATTTTTCATAATAAGTATTGTTGGTAATTAAGTGCCCCTTACTTATAAGGGAAAATATAATACTTTTAAGGAAAAATGTATTCCGTAAAACTTTTAAATTGAAAAGTAAAAGTATTACATTTTCCCAAAAGTATTACATGTAGTAACAAAATTTTTATTCATAATTATTATTACATTTGAGCATATAAATATGATATTTGTGTATCCTCTCAAAGCTCTATCGGGCCGAGGTTTGGGGACCCTTAGGTTTGAGGTTCAACCTTTTGGAAAAATGATATTTGTGTGTATAAATATTACATTTTTCATCTTGACCTGACTCAACCTCTCTTGTACGATTTTTATTTTATTTTTATTTTTGAGTTTGGTCAAGATCGTTTCCGGCCTTCCGGGTTTGTAGGTGTAGTTCTCATTGGCGGGGAAAGTGAGACGTTGGGATTTGAAAAAAGAAAAAAGAAAAAGCAATAATAATTAATAAAGAAGGTAATTAGGAGACATGTCCTTTAATGCGCTTCAATGTCGTGAGAACTACAGCCTCGATCAAATATTTACAAGTAATTAGGGCTCTGTTTGGCAAACCTAACTGAAAAGTTATAAGCTAGGAGTTGATAGTTGAAAAGGAGTTGAAAGCTGAAAAGCTATAAGCTCGGAGCTGAAAATTGAAGAGCTGTTAAGCTAGCTGTTATGATTGAAAATGTTTGGTAAAATTAGCTTTTTGATAAGCTGATAAATGTAAAAAGACTAAAAAGGACATCTTTATAAAATTTAAATTAGTTTGTTTACATATTAAAAGTTAACATTTCGTCTTCCAAAAAAAGTAAACACTTTTTGAAATAAAACTATTAGCATGATCATGATCTAGTATCCCATAATGAAGTAGCAATATTGTTGCGAATCTCCTTCATCTCCATAGAGGTGTGACTTAAATTTTCGTTGATGGAGATATTACTACTTGAATCTTGAAGTTCATCGGGCGGTATGTAATCTGGATGCTGCTCAAGCACATTAAACATCATGTCATCTTGTGAATTCTTCCGAATATAATTATGTAGTGCAAATGTGGCCATAATAACATCAATTTGGGTCTCCTCACTAAACTGCGACATTTTAGAAGTATCTTCCATCTCTTATTCAATACACCAAACGACCTCTCAATACAACTTCGAAGAGAAGAATGTGCACGATTGAATGCTTCTTGAGCATTAGTCGACGGCTCTTGTTCAATTTGAGATTGAAGCCATATTGCTAATTTTAAAATAACATTAATAACGATAATAATAATGATAATGATAATGATAATAATAATAATAATAATAATAAGCTAAAGTTTCAACATAATTGTTTAGCAGGAAACAAGTCTAAGGAAGGGATTGACGTGAAAGTTGGGATAGGGGAAGAGAAAGGGTTTTAATTCATAAGGTTAAAATATGTCATTACTTTAAAATAATAAGGGTAAAGATGGAAAAAAAGTTAGGAAGCTAGTAGCTTATTTTGAAACGCTACTGAAAGTAGCGTTTCAAAATAAGCTCTTATTTTAAGCTAGGAGCTTATTTTGGGAACATTACCAAACAGAGCTTATAGCTTATTAGTAGCTTAAAATAAGCTATAAGCTCCTAGCTTAGCGTTGCCAAACAGAGCCTAGTTGTAAGTAAAAACAAATTAATAAGAATTGAGTTAATTTCACTAGAATTGATTTTGGTGGCAATTTTAAATTTAGTCATAGATTATTATTTTTGTTATTTAACATCTCGGACTATTATTTTTTGGATTTTAATCTTTCTTATGACTTTTTCAACTTTTGTCTCTTCATATTTTTTCTTTTGTTATTTTTTTCGATTTCAACTGGTTTAATTGGTTTAAGACTTTACTAAAAATCAGTTTAAAAATATGGTTACTAAAAATCAAGGTTACCTAAGTTCTAAATCAATTAAACTGGTTGAAACTGGAAAAATAACAAAAGAAAAATATGAAAAGACAACAATACCTTCACTAAAAATAGGAAAAATCATGATAAGGACTAAAAGTGTCCAAAAACTAATAGTCTGGGATGTTAAATGACAAAAACGATAGTTTAAGACTCAATTTGAAATTATTGGCAAAGACAAGAGACCTTTGATGGAATTAACTCAATAAGAATTTCTATTAATCAATAATAATGGACCACCGTATCAACCACAAATTTTTCGATAAAACTACTAATGTCGTTAACGTTTGTATTTATTGTTGGTTAGGGAAAATTGTAATTTATGTCCCTCACAAATATGTCAATTATTAATGTCACTCCTAAATTATTAATATTATAAATGTTGTCACTCAATTTTCAAAACGAGATATATATTGTTATTTTTCTGAATTATTAATGGTTTAAATGTGGTTATCCGCTATTTTTCTTGTTTAAAGGCTACATTTTTTTCTTCGTTTATTCTCCTTCCGATGACAATAATATTTCTCCATCTTCCTATTAGGGGAGGGGTAATATCTGACATATTTAAAAATTGAGGAACAACATTTATACCAATAATAATAATAATAATAATAATTTATGAGTGACATTAATAATTTATGAGTGACATTAATAATTGTTTTAATAATAAGCATCAATAAGTTTCAAAAGTAGTGATTAAGCGGGTGAAATATGTTTTTTGTACCTAAAAGTTACGATTTGACTCTTGTAACACTCTTTTGGTCGAGTTTTAGTTCCTTTTCGATCAAACACATTACATAGATTCTTTTTAGTGTAGTTGACCTCTTTTGTTACTCCATTCATCTCATTTTTCTTTCGTGCTCAATGAATGAGTCTTGACTCAAATTAGTTATAATTTAAAGTTTTGTAGTGTTTAGTGCAGTTTTAGTATATATATAAATTTATAAATATTTGAAAATGACATGAATGTATTACTATATACAAAAAGTCAAATTTAAAAATTGTAAAAAAAATTTAAAGAAAATAAACAAATAAAGAAAAGTTAGTTTCACCAATAAGCAGTAAATAAGTTAAGATAAGTAACATAAGACAGATAGACTAACTGGTTATACGATGAAAAAGATACACACAGATATATAATTGTGTTAATTGGTTCAAAAAACTAAAAGTGTGAAGTTATAATTTTTTTAAAAAATCAATAAAGTTGTTAATCCATCTAATTCATTATTTATTTATTTATTTATTGCATGTATAGGTAAGTTAATCTCGAAGACTCGAATAGAAAATTTATATCTCTTGTGCATGGCATCATCACATCACATAATTAATCTTGGTTGTGGGGTATGGCCCCATATGATGACTTCCAATGCTATTATTCCACGTTAGAAAGCAAGTTCACACCAGAGTTATACTATATGTATTATATATATATATATATATATATATATATATATATAGAATCGCACTCAGGTGCGAATGCTTCGCCCAGGCGCGAAATAGGAATGAATTCTGTTCGTCCACGTGTCCAGATCTAATGGATGAGAAACACTGATTTTTTTTAAAAATGCAGTGGCATTTTCGTAAATAATTGAACATCGAAGTGCAAGTAAAATGTATTACAAGTGCATGTAAAATGTATTATAGGTGCAAGTAAAAATTTACACTGAGCATCAACACTTAGTTGCACCTATAGTTCTAAGTAGTTGCACCTATAGTTCTAAGTAGTTGTACACATAGTTATAAGTAGTTGCACCTAGGTGTATGAATGTTTGCGAGTGGTTTTCAGGGGTATTACTACCCGCTGAACTCAGATTAATGAAGGTTAACAAGGCAAAATTACATGCACTTATAGGTGAAAGTAGGTGCACCTATAGTTATAAGTAGTTGCACCAATAGTTATAAATAGTTGCACATATAGTTATAAGCACACCCAGATGCATGAATGTTTGCGGAAAGTGAATGCTAACAAGGCAAAATTACATGCACTTATAGGTGAAAGTAGGTGCACTGATAAGTGATTTTAGTTGCACTTCGATGTTCAATTATTTACGAAAATGCCACCGCGTTTTTTTAAGTTATTAGATCTGGACACGTGTAGCGCGCTGATTCGTTCGCATTTCCCTCCTGAGCACTTATTCGCACATGAGTGCATCCCTACATATATATATATATATATATATATATATATATATATATATATATATATAATTTTTTTTTTTTTTACAATTGAGATGGTATACTTTGATTGATTTAAAGAAAAATTATATTTTAAAATTATATTTTTCTATACAAAATGTGAATAATAATAATAATAATAATAATAATAATAATAATAATAATAATAATAATAATCTTCACAAAATAAGAAGGAAGTATTCCTTTCAAAAAGAAGGAAGTATAAAAAAAATTTAAACTTAAAAAAAAAAAAATAGATGCCGATTCGGTGCGGACAATGATTAGTCTGAGTATGATACGGGCTTAAAGGTGCCTCTTACAATTAGAGTCTGCTCAAAACACCTCGTGATCTAACAAAAAAAAAATTTAAAATTGAGGGAAGTTATCAAGTACAGTTGTACAAGACACTCTCAGATTATGTTAGAGGTAACGTTGCTCAACACTAGTACCAATATCAATTGAGACATCATCGTACCTTTGTATAAGGAATCTTGAAAAAATCTTACTTTTACCGCAGGTTTGATTCACGGAATGAATTTTGAGATAATAAGAATGTTATTTCATAAGGAATGGAATATGCAAGTAATAGAATAGGAATTGTATTCTATTGTTTGGTTCGCGGAATTAAGGAATAGACTTTAGGATTATATTAGAGTATTTGGTTGATTTAAGGAATAGAAATGAAATATGTTTTAAAAGGTATAAATACCCTTACAAAAATATGTGATGGCGGCGGTGGTCGCGGTGGTGGTGGCAATTGCGTTGGTGGTGGCGATGGTGGTGGTGGTGGCGGTGGTGGTGATGGTGGTGGTGGCGATGGTGGTGCTGATGGCGGTAGCGGTGGTGGCGGCGGCGGCGATTGTGGCGGTGGTGGTGGTGATGGTGGTGGCGGTGCTGGGGTGGTGGTGCTGGGTGTGGTAGCGGCGATGGTGACGACGGTGGCGGTGACGATGGTGGTGGTGGTGAAATAGAATATAAATTTAATTGGGGGATAAAATAAGAAATAGAAATTTTAGGCTATTCTTGAGAACTCAGGAATAGCCTAATACCAGGGGCCCCCCATGAATCTCTATTCCCCTTGCAAGGGGAATAAATAATTCCCGTGAACAATGTTCCAGAAAACAAGTGGTTACCAAAAAGAGGAATAAGCCTTTACTGGGAATGCTATGCCATTCCAGGCCTATTTCGTGAATCAAACAGCCCATTAGAAGTATATAAGTTGGATTATGAAAGAAAATTGAGCGTTTCATGTAAAATTCCACCTAAAAAGTACAAGGCAAATTATGCCCTGGAAACGTGAATGGTGAACACGGATCCAAATGATGCCGTTTTTATGGAAAAAAAATTCGCTAATGTGGTGTTAAAGGCGCGCGTTTGGTCAAATTTTGAATTTTCTGGTATGAGATTATGATTGTACTGTAAATTAATAATCTCATAACAGAAAATTCATAATCGCATAAAAAAAAACGTTTATTAAATTATGAATTTTCTGTTATGAGATTATAAATTTACTGTAAATTCATAATCTCATAACAGAAAATTCATAATCTCATAACAGAAAATTCATAATCTCATTAAAGAAAATTCATAATTTTATAACTGCACATTCATAAATCCATGCAATTATGAATGTGCAGTTATGAAATTATGAATTTTCTTTTTATGAGATTATGTTGAAGAAGCTTGCACGAAGAGGAAGTGAAATCGCAAAATGTGAAAATGAAGAAGAAAAGTCGCGCGATTAATTAAGGAAAAAAAAAAAGAAGAAGATAACGGTGCACTGTTACCGTTGGGACCGTGTTCACCATAATAACGATGCACTGTTACCAGTGCGGTGAATGGTGAACATGGTTCCATGGCATAACGATCCACAGTATAATTAACCCAAACAAAATCCTAAAACGAACTAAAGTTTACCCTCCAAAAGGATCAAATTGACAACGTAGTTTAGAACAATTGAAAGACTGACTTTAAAAAATATTGATTATAAGCCACTAAATTGTATAAGGAACGTAACAACAATTATATTGAATGATTAAAATTGATTTTTTTCTAAAGTATTTTATCCCTATTTATTTGTAGGTATTGTCTATGACGATTATTATTTTTTTGATAGTAAGAAATTAATTCATTAAATTGGAAAGAAGACAATCGACAAGATAATGGGGGGACTCTCGAGCCACTTTTCGCAATCTGACTCAGAAACGGCTTCCCGCGCAACAGTGTGAGCAGCACGTTTCGCAGGTCGCTTTGCAAAATAGAAGTCTACTCCATGCATGGTGGAAGCAACTTCTTTTGCATCATCAATAATGAATCCAAAAGCAGAAGAAAAAAGTTCTGAACGTAGAACATAAAAAACTAATTGCGAATCAGTCTCATGATCAACATCGCCTAGGCCCTTATTCTTTAGCCATGAAAGGGCTTCACGAACACAGACTGCTTCGGCCAGCAGTGGATTATTATAATCATAATAATTATGGTTTTAATGAATGTATTCATGAAATATGAGTATTTATCGTTTGAAATAATGCAATTGAATTTTTACTCCTCATCATATCATCAAAAGAAACGAAAAAAGAAACAAGGCAATATAAAGTGAAAAAAATAAAACGATAAAATAAAAATCGAAGTCTCACTTTAATTTGACCAGAATTATTGTTTCGCCCAACGTCTCGGCAGACTTTTTTAGTACTACAATGAGTAATGAGTATAGGAAGAAACACAGACTAAGGATAGACAGGAAAACCATCTTTTGTTTGAAGTTCTAAACTTGAATTGTTATATATCTAAGTAGGAAACTGAATAAAAGCGAAGACAAGGAGAGAGAGAGGGGGAAAGAGAGAAAGGTGGGATTATAATTTGAACATTAGAGAGGGAGATGCAACGGATTGTAGACAACTAGACATCAATGGACTATAATGGGTCCATGTTGTTGCAAGAAATCATGAAAGCAAAATTTGTATTGTCCCGGGTAATTTCAGATAGATGGTTAGCTTGTTGGCTTGATAATCACAATATAACAAATTCAACTTTCAAGCGGCCTATTGGTCTTCTTGCATTGAACCGGTCAGTTATGACAACCTAAGCTGGTTTACCGATTATTTATAGGTTAGGGCCACAAGGCAGTGTTCCTTGTGTTAGAGCATGCATAATACTACCCTACTTGCAATTTTTCTTATTGGATAAGGAAATCCAACATATTCTATTTGAAAATTTTCACTATTTTTTTGATAGACGAAAATTGTAGTAAAATAAATCATACCGAAAACTCAAAAAGACCTCGTATAACAGACTTGCATTCATATATGGTGAATCTGAATATCCGTTAATTTTGTATTTTCCTCATTAATTTAATTTACAAAATATTACATGTTTATCCTTTAATTATTTTAGGTATTGAAATATGGTCCCTAAATTATAAGATGAACATATTTGACCCCTTAATTATCTTTTCAGTTGTAGATATAGTCATTTTACTTATAGAACAAATAAATTCCCGTTTAATCTAACTTTAAGGAATGTTGTAGTAATTTTGCACAACACATTTTTCTTCTTTCCCCTTTTAATATAGCGTTCAATTAACAATAGAACAATAAAATTTCTTAGTTTCTTACTCTCGGTTGAAACTAATATTTACTTGTATTGTAAGTGAAATGACCAGCCATATCTACAACTAAGAAAATAATCAATGAGTTTACAAGTTTGACTCTCAACGGGACTAGCTTATTAGCTTTCTTGATTTGAGCCGGTTAACTATACACAAGATTGACTGGTTACCTCCTTGTGGTCCTTTATCGACTAGGGGAGTGTTTGGAAACCCGAAAATGATTTGGGTTTCCAATGTTTGGATGTTCTTGAAAAATCCAATCAATAGAAAACATTTTCTCTTAATTGGAGAAAATATGGCTATTTTGGTGGAAGATGATTTCCGCCAAAATTTGGCAAAAGTCATTTTCCGCAACACTACAGACACCACAGACAACACCCACAACACCCACAAACTTGGTTTTCGGTGGAAACCAGAGCTCTGGTTTCCGGCGGAAACAAGTATTAACTAGTTTTCGCCGGAAACCAAAGGGTGGTTTTTTATTTTTTTAATAAATAATATTATTTCTAATTGGGGAAATAGCACTTTTTTTCTTAAGTTGTTTACTTATAGCACGTTTTCCTCCTGTGTTATTTATGTAACCACTTTATCCCTTTCAATTGTTTGTAAAGTCGTTATTTCTTCCCCTCTCTGTTAAATAAATGTTTGAGCTGTTAAAAATGAGGGTAAAAATGGCATTACACTTTATATATATATATATGGAGATGGCCGACGGCCTAGCGCCTAGGAGCCGATTAATCGGCTAATCGGCGCCTAGGCCCGATTTTTGCAACACTATATATATATACAAATATATATATATATATATATATATATATATATATATATATATATATATATATATATATATATATATATATGTTTAAGTTCCAGTGCGGGTGAATGCTTCCCACGCGATTGTGCGGGTGATTAATGTGCGTGAGTTTTGTACTTAATGTGCGTGAGTCTTGTGTTTAAGGTGCGTGAGGTTTGTGCTTAATGTGCGTGAATGTGCAGTGCTTAATGTTCGTGAGTTTTGTACTTAAGGTGCGTGAATCTTGTGCCTAAGGTGCATGAGTTGTGTGCTTAATGTGCGTGAGTGTGTACATAATGTGAGTTGTTGAAACTTTAAAGTGCATGAGTTTTATGTTTAATGTGCGTGAGTTTTATGTTTAATGTGCGTGAGTTTTGTGCTTAAGGTGCGTGAATTTTGTGTTTAAGGTGTGTGAGTTTTGTACTTAATGTGCGTGAGTGTGTGCTTAATTTGAGTTGTTGTTAAAACTTAAGGTGCGTGTGTTTTTGTACTTAAGGTGCGTGAGTTTGTGTTCTGAATGTATTTTGTTTGTGTGTTTAATGTGCGTATGTTGTGTAGTTAAAGTGTGCCAGTGTAATGCTTAATGTGAATCCACTCGCACAACAGCACGGGAATATATATATATATATATATATATATATATATATATATATATATATATATATATGGAGATGGAGGCATGGAGGGGTCGTTAATCGCTATTTCACTTCTTTTCCTTCTCCAGCACTACTCCAAGCCCTAATTACAGGTAGTTTCCCCCCTAAGGACTAAGGAGGGAAACTTGATATGCCACAGTAGAAGCCAGCTGCCACAATCGGCCTAGCCACCGCTGGTAGAGTTTCGCTTCCGGTGATTCTGTTGGTAGGGCGACGTCGCAATATTGACGGGTGGCGACATAAATGAAACGGGTTTGATGAGTGTGTTGAAATTGGGGCAAGTTCCTTTCTTTAGATGCTCGGAGGCGGTTCTAGAAGGGTTGGACGCCGAGAAAACGGCTTCGCATAATGAACACCGGAGCTTAACAAGTTTTGGCAACCCTGTATCAGAATTGTGAACCAGCATGGGCTCAAGCTGAGCCCAGTACCACGCCCCTTTCCCCTTCACTGCTCTCATCTATACCATCACCAATCCCTTGTATATCATAAGCGCCGCCTTCACCGTTAGCTCCTCCATCAACCCACCAGCGTCGGCGCCGGCCCCCGCCTCCACCAACGCCGCCGAGTTGTTATTCGCCTCCACCATAACTACAAAAAACTTCAAGAAAATCAATAATTAAGGCATGGTAGCAATCTGGGAAAGTTATTTTCAGCCGGGAAATTTTGGGGGAGGAGGCTGTGGACGACGGTGGTCTATGGAGGTGAGAAAAAAAAAGAAGCTTTGATGGTAGGTGGTCCTAGGCCTTAGGGAAATTCCATTTGATGGTTGGTGGTCCATGTTGGAGGAGGAGGCTGTGATGGACCCTCTATCTCCATTTAAAAAAAAAATGAAATGTCATTTTTACCTTCACTTTTAACAGCCCAAACATTTATTTAACGGAGATGGAAAGAAAGAGCTACTTTAGAAATAATTGAAGGGATAAAGTGATTACATAAATAACAAATAGGGAAAATGTGCTATAAGTAAACAACTTAGGAGAAAAAAGTGTCATTTTTCCTTATTATTATTATTATTATTATTATTATAAATATTTTTATATTTTAAATAAAATAATTAAAATGTTTAATGATACAATTCTACTCATTTTTTAGAAAATGAACCAAACACATCCAGACAGTTTTGTAGAATGTAACAAAACACTAGAAAGGAAAATATTTTCTGGAAAATGACTCATTTTCTAGAAGTCATTTTCATGCTTTCCAAACGGACCCTAGACTGGCACTGCTAAAGTCAAAAGACGGAATTTACTCAGTATACACCTTCTGATAGTAATTTTAGGTTTCCCAACATAATTAAGGACCCAAATATGCGTAATTTATAATTAAGGGGGCGGACCTAATTTTAATATACACAATAATTAAATAATTGAAAGTGTAATTTTCTTTTAATTAATTTCACTATGAGATCGTGGCATCGTGCATTCGTGCCTTGTACTCATTAACAAAAATATAAATTGGCTATTTTTGCATTCCATCGTGCACGCAAAATCATTGAAAATGACTTTACTATTATGTTAATTGTTTTAATTAATTAGTTGGTATGTAGTTTAGTTGTTGGGTAAAAATATAATAATCCTTATAATCGTTTATGGTTTTTTTTTTTTTTTTTTTTTTTTTTTTTTTTTTTTTTTTTTGAGTACCGTTTATGGTTAGTTATTTATATATGATTTATAAAGATATGAATATATTTTATTTTTATTTTAGATATAAATTTAATACTTGGAATTTTTTGTTGTTGTTTTTTTTTTTTTAATTAATTATTACTTTGTTATTTTATTTTATTTTTATTTTTTTGTAACGAGGGAAACCTTTTATATTTAGACAATGTTGGTAAATATCCAATCGTTATGCCTTGGACCCGTGTCCAGCATGCTTGCTGGACACGGGTAACAGTGCCGTTAGGCACTGTTATCTCCTTTTTTTTTTTTTTTTTTTTTTTTTTTTTTTTTTTATTTTAAATTTCAGATCACTTTGTTATAGAAGTATATGTTCATAATTTTATTACTATATGTTAATAACTATACATTCATAACTCCATAACTGTACGTTCATAACTCTATAACTGTACATTCATAACTCTATAACTGTACATTCATAACGTCATAACTGTACATTCATAACTCCATAATTGTACATTCATAATTTTCGAAGCTCTATGTTCACAATTTTAGAGCTCTATGTTCATAATTTTATCACTATATGTTCATAATTGTAAGTTCATAATGTTAGAGCTCTTTGTTCATAATTCGATCAATAACTGTACATTCATAATTCCATAACTGTAGATTCATAATCTCATAACTGTAGATTCATAACTCCATAACTGTAGATTCATAACTCTATAACTGTACATTCATAATCTTCGAAGCTCTATATTCACAATTTTAAAGCTCCATGGTCATAATTTTATCACTATATATGTTCATAATTGTAAGTTCATAATGTTAGAGCTCTGTGTTCATAATTTCATAATTGCATAACTGTACATTCATAACGGCATAACTGTACATTCATAATCAAAAAAAAAAATAACGCCGTTAACGCCGTTAACGGCAAAACACGAGCGAATTTTTTTTTTTTTTTTTATAACTAAATGACGCGTTTTTTTTTAAAAACGACGTCGTTTTGGGCCCGTGTCCACAATTCAATGTGGATACGGGTCCAGAGCATAATTTGCCGTAAATATCAAACCCATGACATTTTAGTATAAAAATCACGTTGAGCCGCTAAGCTACTCTTTAGGACTACTCTGTATTGTTTTTTTTTTTATTTTTTTTATTTTATTGTTGATAATGATACTATAGTTATAATTATTTTAAAATACAAACTATTTGGGTTTTATACTCAAGCACAACATAGTGCCTGTGAATAAATGTCAAAGTTATTTTTGGCGTATTTGGTAAATAGTTGTTAGCTGATTGAGTTAGTAGGTTTGAATAGTTGATAGCATTAGTTTATAATTTGTAGAAAGAAGTCGCAAATTGTGCACACGGTTGCAAAAACGACGTCGTTTTGACTAAAAACGCGCGTCCCACTTTAAAAAAAAATCCAGGTTCGAATCCTGGCAATAACATTTTTTTTGTGCATAATTTGAATTATATATCCACAAATTCATAACTATATATCCACAAATTCATAACTATATATCCACAGTAAATGAATGAACTAAATAACCACAGTAAATGAACTAAATATCCACAATGAATGAACTAAATATCCATAAATTCATAACTATATATCCACAAATTCATAACTATATATCCACAAATTTATAATTATATATCCACAATAATTCATAACTATATATCCACAATAATGCTGTTGAGGGGAATCGAAATTGAATTTTTTTTTTTTAAATGGGACGCGCGCTTTTAGTCAAAACGACGTCGTTTTGCAACCGTGTGCACCATGCATGGTGCACACGGGTGCACAACATAACTATTGTCAAGAAGTTTGGTAAATTAGTTGTTAGTTGATAACTGATTACATGCAAAATGACTTTCTTAAAAAGCGGATCGAAAAAACTACTTTGAGCAATAAACTGTTACAAAAAACTAATTAATCATTTAATCAAACACTTATATTGAATATTTAATCAAGTCAAACAGTTAACATTGATCAAATAAGTCAAAATTGATTTATAAACTAATTATGTTACCAAATAGGGCATTTGTCTAAGTAAGGCACCCAGTCAGTCCACTATAAGAAGAGACAAAATAGCCCTACTTGAGATACGTGTCACATAAAAAACATGAAACACATCTCAAATTAGAATTAATTCTACCAAAGGTTCTTTGTCTTTGGTGACAATTTTAAATTTAGTTCCAGATTATCGTTTTTGCCATTTAATATTCAAGAAGCAAAAGCACGCCAACAATTGTTGAACCTTGTTACGCATTGCTGACACTGGGAGAAAACACATGCCAACCGCAGAACTGGAAGCAAACACAATGGGGGATTCAAGATGAAGAATTGGAAACAAATGCATGCCAATATACGGTAGGCACAAGGAAACCTTGTTAGTAGTTTTTTATTTTATTTTATTTTATTTTATTTTATGTAGATTTAACTCATTTCTTAATGACTTGACTCGTGTACGCGGGGGGTGGGGGTGGGTTCAACTTAAGCTTAAATCTGTCTAAATTATGAAGTTTTGGCTTATGATTCGGTTTGTTCTAGTTTTGTACTTTGAGGATAAGTTTTAATTTTGAGTATTGAAAATTTTGCTCTTTTTTCTCTCTGTTAGTTTTGATATTGCATTAACAGAATTGTAATTGCTTGGGTTTGAACTTTGGATTCATTAGTGTTAATGCTAATTGCTAATTATTTGCTAATTGCTTTGTGTTTGGATTCATTTGAAATTAACTAAAAATGCTTATGTGGATTCATTTGAAAAGCGATCAGAATTCGAACATGCCAAAGTTAACTAATTGCTAATTATTTGGTAACTGCTTTTTCTCTTGTGAAGTGGTCCCCTTCAAATTATTGATTTATATATGTTGTAGATGGTTAGAAAAATAGCTTAAAATGGCATGATAAGTGACTATTTTGTGGTACAATTATTAGTGAGGTTCACTTTCTATTTGGATCGTCAAAGTGGATTCGGGTTCTTCGTAATGAGACGGAGAGATTGATATATTGTACGCTCAAAATGGAGAATGGGGGAATGAGAAATTGATTCTCAAAGTAGACCCATTTGAGTTGGAAAATTGAAGGGAAAAAGGCTTTGAAGAAGCTTTTGTCCTACATTGGTTTGGGAAGTGGGTTCGCACCACTATTTATACAAGAGTCTTTCTAAGGTTTATTGAATTGTATAGTATAGAGGTTCTCTCTCTCGCGCAGGTGATAAGCCTCAAAATATGTTAGTTTCTATGAACTTTTTTAAGGATTTACATGCACGTTTTGACCTAGAAGTCATGTTTTTCGAGCAAATTATCTTAAAAGCACAGTTTTATATGAAAATGCCTTCCTAATTATATTTTACATGTTTTAGGCAAATTAGGACACGAATCGTGGTAAAAATGTCAAAAGAAGCAAAGCCGAGAAAAGGACGCACATGAGGACTACAAAGCCACACCGTGAGGAGGAAGAAAAGGGAATTATTTTCCATTCACGCTTGCCTCACGGCGTGAGAGTAGCGTGAGAAAGAACAGAAGCCAAGCCAAAAACACGCAAGGAGGATTATTCCCCATTCACGAAGGCCTCACGGTGTGAAGCTCAGCGTGAATCCGGAATAAAGGCACCGAGCAAGGCTTCAACGCGGGAGGAGTTAATTCTTATTCACGCCGGCTCCACGGTGTAACGCCGTGCGTGAATAGGATGCCGAACCAAAGCAGAGTATTTAAGCCAAAAATCAGATTTTAGTAGGAGGAAAAATGAGATTTTAGAGAGAGTTTTACTAGATTTTAGAGAGAGTTTCTAGAGTTAGAATTGGTTTTTAGAGAGAGAAATTAGATCTACAATAGAAAACATCTTAGTTTACTAGATTTTGCAAGAAGAATTGAAGATTCAAAGCAATTGGCAACCGGATCTTCATCCTCTAGTTGTATTTGGCGGATCTAAACAACAATTTGGGTAAAATCTATCTGTAACACCCCCGATTTTAAAGCATAAAATTTAAAAGCTTAAACATACAGATAAATCTATCCATAAGATAAAACCAAACGGAAGCCAAAACCAAGTACGGGAATGTCATGCCACATCTATCTAACCATAGATGCACATGCTAGAAATCTAAAGTCAAAACCAAACAACAGTTAAGTAATCATAAGTCTAGGCTCACAGGCCACAGTTTAGAACTACAGAAGGAAGCTAGGCTATCTAACTCGTCCACTAGCGCACTCTCCTGGATCTACTCAAAACCTGTAAAACATAAGGGATAGCACCTGTCAGCGAATAAAGCTGGTAACCCACCATTACGCGTTGAGTAACATATAATATAGATATAGAGAAAAGTATTTGAGACTTTGGGAATGCAATATATAATCCTTTAAAAACGAGTAAGTAACAACATAAGACTCATCACAAAGTCACTCTCAATCAAAGACCAATCCCAACAGATTACTCAATAACCAACAAGAACGCCAAAAACAACATGCTCAACAACAAGATATATCAAACGATAATCAGTCAAGAGACAACAATAAGTCACTCTCATGAACAATGAGAAATGATGTTATCACATCTGTGCTTATTTTTATAGTTATTTTGAATCATCTCAGTAATTAAGTTCATTAATTTTGCTTATTTAATACATGTTTTCCTTGCTATTATCATTTAATTATGGTTCACACTTGTTTTGAATGTTTTATGGTGTTTGTTAGTGTTTTTGAACCATTGTAGGTCAAAGTTATGAGCAAGGGAAGTCCTAGGACAAAATTGGAGTCAAAAGTGAATCAAAAGACCGAAGAGTTGTAATTCCCGTTGAATTCGGCGACATCTTAGTATTTTGATCATATCTCATGATAGGAATGTCTTATTCAGGTGATTCTTACGCCATTGGAAAGAAGACTCGAAGGGCTACAACCTATGACTCAGCAGAAAACTCGATGCGGGCTCGACGCGTCGAAAATTTCCAGTGACATTTCATCTCGCACAGATTGGCGACAGTTTAGTATTTTGATCATATCTCATGCTAGGAATGTCCGATTGAGGTGATTCTTGTGTCATTGGAAAGAAGACTCGAAGGGATACAACTCTTATGAAGACATCAACGTCTATATAATAAGAGAAAAGGGTCAAAACAAGCTTTCAAACTGTACTTATTGCACTGGGTGCGATTTTAGAAACTTCCTAATTTAAAGTGGCATTCTCCAAAGCTAAAGAAAGGATAGTAATTTCCTAATCATATGATGGCAGAAATATCAAATGATTAAAGACGGAAATTTCTTATTTATTAGATAGGAATATTCTTAATTTCTCAAGGGTTGATCCCAACTTTGTACCTATTATAAAATCCCACCTTCCTCAACCCTAAGAAGAATGAGTTTTAGTTTAGAGTAAATAATTAGAATAGACAATTGTATAGTCTAGAATTCAGAATTCAGAGATTCTTGGAGACAAGAAGGAGAGAAATCAAGAGCCACAAGTTTTCTTGGAAAGCAAGAAGAAGACTAGGGAGATTTGGGAAAATCGTCTGGTTAATTCTTGTACTCTTTTGATGATTTGTAATTCTTTATTTATATTTGCTATGTATAATTTAGTCATGCTTGGCTAAATTCTTTAGAGATTCTTGGGTAAAAGTGTTTATGAACCTATGTGCCTGAGCTCTCAGTTTCTTTAATATATTATTATTTGGGTTTAATACTTGTGTTGCAATCGTGATAATATTGTTTGATGCTTGTAATTAATGGACATAGTTACTAGCTTCATAGCCATGTTTGTGTCACCAATGGGAGTTGGGGCATAAATTAGGGTACACACAATTGCACCTAATGGTTGGACCTTGGGAAAGGGGAACTTATTAGGGGAAGTTTATTCTAGATTGTTGCCAATCGGGAGATGGTAGTAATTAGGAATAATTGAATGCCGATCTTCGATCTTATTGGGTGTTTAAGCCACGGGAGTGGAAATTCACTAGGAATAGAGATTACGGGAGTAATTCGATTCCACTTTGCATTCCCACACAAATCTTAATTCCAAACTAAATATTGCAAACGATAATTAGCACTAGGTGATTAAATACTTGAATCCCATAAATCTCAACTTCTCTCTAATTGTTTTCAAAATCCTGAACCTCTGTTTTATTTTATTTATTTTATGCCAATCAATCATCTAAGTAATTGTTAGGATTAGCTCTAATGAATAAGTTAGTAACTAGTGCTTGATACAACCACTTCCCTGTGGATCGATAACTCGTACTCCGAGAATTATTTGTTTGCAAATATACTACGCATCAAATTGGCGCCGTTGCTGGGGAAGTGGCGTTTCTATTATTAACATTAGTGAAATCTTTATTCTAGGAGACTAGTCTATTTTTTATTTTTTATTTTATTTTATTTTGCTAACCCATAACAAGTTCCTTGTTTTGAGTTTGATTTAGTTTATGGATAGATATGAATTCCAAGGAACCATGCCACCGTTTTACCCTCCTCCTCAGGGATATGAGATGAGTTGGAATACGAATCGGGAATATGGAGGAATGGAACAACAATTCCCTTTCTCAAGTTTTGCCAACTCTAGACAAGGATATTTTCAAGAAAATTCATATCAAACATTACAACCCCAATGGTGCTCATTTTGTGGTGGGAATCACTTTGTGGAAAATTGTTACATGCTCAACCCCACCAACCATATCCCTCAACAACCTACTCAAGGATTTTGTGCCAACATGAGTCAAGCCAGTTATCAAAGATGCACACCACCTACTCCACAACCCTCATGGTGCATGATATGTGGTGGACCTCATGGGCAAAAAATTGCTTCATCATGGATCCCAATTACAAGTATCAAGGGCGAGCTCAAGAGTTGCCGTACCAAGAGTTTCAACAAGAATACCAACCACCTGCCCCAACAACTGAGATTAAGTCCATAAAGTTAAAGCAATTGTACTCTCAATTTCTGGAACAACGAGAATGCCAACCACTTGACTCAACAATTGATATGGAACCCATACAGACTAACAAGGTAATGCAAATACTTCTGGAGATACAAGCTCAAAATGATCACATGAATGCTCAACTTGATCACATGAATGCTAGACTCGATCACATGATGGCTCGACAGCAAGATTTGACAATTCAAGAGCCACTTCAAGATTCATTTAATGGAGAGGTTCTAGAAGAGTTGCTCTTGCCAAATGAAGGTCATGAAGTTGAGAGAAATAAAAAGGATGATGAGGATCTTAGAGAGGGAGATGAAGAAATATTTCATAAATGCATTGAGATGGAGACACCAAGCTGGGAGGAAAATGTAGAGTTGCAAGGTAATGATGGCAAGGAACTTATAGAGAGTTGCCCATTAGATGAGGAAGTTTTTAATGGAGCACATGATTTGAATGAGGATGTCTCACCAATGGAGAACACTTCCCTTGGAGAGAACTTTAGAGAAATTTTGAATTTGGGAGGCATTGGAGTTCTTAAGGATAATGACACACATTTGCCTATCTAAATATCCAATGATTCCCAATACTTGCTGGTTCATGTGAATGATCCGAGACTCTCATTACTTGTTGAACAAGAGAGTGTTGAAAAAGAAGGAAAAGAGAATGGAGGCATAATTCTTGATTCGGGCAAATGTGGTTCCTTACATGATGACGTGAAGGGTTCGAGCTTAAGAGAGTTTATAAATGGACACCACTTGAAGAAATACTCGGAAGAGAAAGTTGATGGAAAGAAGGGGATTTTTCTTCTCCAATCACTTGATGGCTAGAGAGGTAACGTCGAGCTAACGACGTTAAATTTAGCGCTTCATGGGCGGCACCCCATGTTATCTTTTATTACTTTCCCTATTTATTTATTGCTTTCTAGTTTCGTCTTATTTAGTTTTATTATTTTCTAGTTCGTGATTATTTTATTGCTTCTTAGTTTTCTCTTTTCTCTTGTCCTCCTTTTCTTTTATTTTGCATCAGGGACGATGCAAATTTTTAAGTGTGGGGGAGGAGCCATTAATTTGGGGATTTTTTTTTTTTTTAAATTTAAAATTTGTTGCTTTTGCTTGGATGACTCATATGCTATTTTTGGTGAATAAGTTACTTGTCTTAGCATGTAATTGCAATTACTCTCTCTTGTTGGTTAGTGGTTTGTTTTAGTGGTGCTTGCTGCATCTCAATTTGTGATTGATGATTTGAGGTGTAACACATAATTGATCTATTCCCTTGCCAATAGCTTTGATTCACCACCTAATAATTGGATTAATTCTTGATCTTGTGTTTTGCATTGCTAGTGAAGGCTTATGTGAGATTCCGGTCATGGGTGTTTTGCTAGAACTTGCCTCATTACTCCCTAAGTGATGTCTAAGTTTTGCATGTTTCGAAGTGATTTAGGCCATTTTTGTTTAGCCAAAGCCTTTAAACATGTCCCTACATATATTTTTTATCCTTCGTGTCCCCATTGTGCCTTTTGTTTGTTCAAATAAGTGCTAAGCACTTATCCCCTCTTTGTGATTGTTTTTCTTTGATTTACCCGATTATTATAACCATTAGCCCTTAGCCAAATATTTCCCTTCCACCCTTTGAGAGAATGAAACTTTTATCTTTATTATTTATGTAAGAAGAGTTTTATGGAGTTGTGCCAAAAAGTAGGTGATATTACAAATGTTCAAGTATGAAGGAATTGAAAGATTGGATTAAAATTGTCTTGCTGAATCCAAAAGAAGTCCAAAGAAAAGAAATCCAAAGAAAAGAAAAGAATGAAAAAAAAAAAAGAGAGAAAGTTTGAAAGTTTTTGAGTTTGGATCCCCACTTTACCAAAAAGTTGCTAAGTTCTTAAAAGAAATTTGCTCCTTGAAATTATGATCATCTCATCTCTTCCAAATTTTGAAAAGTTTAGATAAATTGCGACATTCTCTCTTTTTGATTAATTTTTCCATACCACTTCTTTGTTAGCCATCACTCGTAGCCCCATTACAAGCTTAATAAAGTCCTATTTGATCTTAGCATGAATTCTTAGACTTGATCTAGAGGAGTATGAAGGGCAAGCCTATGGAATCTCATTCATGAGCCGTGTCTTGCATAATCTCAATTGAGTACATGTGCACACTTGATCCTCACATACTTTAAATTCTTGGTGCTTGGTTATTGGCTTGGAAATGGGTCTCTTATGTGCCAAACTAATTTGATTCTTGAAGCTTGTTGTTTTGTAGCAAGTTGGTTGGTGGTTTGAAAGGTTGTGCAAGAGAGAGCATGAGTAATTAGTATGTCTTAACTTGTGATTTTATTCCTTGGTTTTGCTTGAGGACAAGCAAAGGCTTAAGTGTGAGGGGGTGATGTTATCACATCTGTGCTTGTTTTTATAGTTATTTTGAATCATCTCAGTAATTAAGTTCATTAATTTTGCTTATTTAATACATGTTTTCCTTGCTATTATCATTTAATTATGGTTCACACTTGTTTTGAATGTTTTACGGTGTTTGTTAGTGTTTTTGAACCATTGTAGGTCAAAGTTATGAGCAAGGGAAGTCCTAGGACAAAATTGGAGTCAAAAGTGAATCAAAAGACCGAAGAGTTGTAATTCTCGTTGAATTCGGCGACATCTTAGTATTTTGATCATATCTCATGCTAGGAATGTCTTATTCAGGTGATTCTTGCGCCATTGGAAAGAAGACTCGAAGGACTACAACCTATGACTCAGAAGAAAACTCGATGCGGGCTCGACGCGTCGAAAATTTCCAGTGACATTTCATCTCGCACAGATTGGCGACAGTTTAGTATTTTGATCATATCTCATGCTAGGAATGTCCGATTGAGGTGATTCTTGTGTCATTGGAAAGAAGACTCGAAGGGATACAACTCTTATGAAGACATCAACATCTATATAATAAGAGAAAATGGTCAAAATAAGCTTTCAAACTGTACTTATTGCACTGGGTGCGATTTTAGAAACTTCCTAATTTAAAGTGGCATTCTCCAAAGCTAAAGAAAGGATAGTAATTTCCTAATCATATGATGGCAGAAATATCAAATGATTAAAGACGGAAATTTCTTATTTATTAAATAGGAATATTCCTAATTTCTCAAGGGTTGATCCCAACTTTGTACCTATTATAAAATCCCACCTTCCTCAACCCTAAGAAGAATGAGTTTTAGTTTAGAGTAAATAATTAGAATAGACAATTGTATAGTCTAGAATTCAGAATTCAGAGATTCTTGGAGACAAGAAGGAGAGAAATCAAGAGCCACAAGTTGTCTTGGAAAGCAAGAAGAAGACTAGGGAGATTTGGGAAAATCGTCTGGTTAATTCTTGTACTCTTTTGATGATTTGTAATTCTTTATTTATATTTGCTATGTATAATTTAGTCATGCTTGGCTAAATTCTTTAGAGATTCTTGGGTAAAAGTGTTTATGAACCTATGTGCCTGAGCTCTCAGTTTCTTTAATATATTATTATTTGGGTTTAATACTTGTGTTGCAATCGTGATAATATTGTTTGATGCTTGTAATTAATGGACATAGTTACTAGCTTCATAGCCATGTTTGTGTCACCAATGGGAGTTGGGGCATAAATTAGGGTACACACAATTGCACCTAATGGTTGGACCTTGGGAAAGGGGAACTTATTAGGGGAAGTTTATTCTAGATTGTTGCCAATCGGGAGATGGTAGTAATTAGGAATAATTGAATGCCGATCTTCGATCTTATTGGGTGTTTAAGCCACGGGAGTGGAAATTCACTAGGAATAGAGATTACGGGAGTAATTCGATTCCACTTTGCATTCCCACACAAATCTTAATTCCAAACTAAATATTGCAAACGATAATTGGCACTAGGTGATTAAATACTTGAATCCCATAAATCTCAACTTCTCTCTAATTGTTTTCAAAATCCTGAACCTCTGTTTTATTTTATTTATTTTATGCCAATCAATCATCTAAGTAATTGTTAGGATTAGCTCTAATGAATAAGTTAGTAACTAGTGCTTGATACAACCACTTCCCTGTGGATCGATAACTCGTACTTCGAGAATTATTTGTTTGCAAATATACTACGCATCAAATTACAAGAATCACATTCAAAGATGGGTACCAAGTTCCAAGTTCCAACCTTATGCCCTGTTCCAACCATTCTCTCTAGGCCAACCTTATTACAGTTCCAACCTTTACCTCCTAGTGCCACCCTGTACACCGAGTCCAACCTTATTCCTCCAGAGAAATCCGCCCCCCGCCTGCATCCGCCAGCTTTTACTGCCAAACGGGAACACTCGTAGTGTCAATAGTCATATAGAATAGTACTAATCACATGATAGTCTATATCCTTTCATTATTGCCCACCAATCATATATCATTACATAGTCCTCATCACGGAGGATTGAGGCTCATCAATAGCCCAATCAAGTATCAATAAACGGGTACAACATATGTACAAGATTACATCAAGGAATACAACCGATTGATTTCAATGAAAGACATGAATAGACCATCAAGGCAACGATACATCAACGATAGACTTTAATCCAAAGGTTACCGTGATTGGCAACACAAGTTGCCAATCCTCATTAGGAACAAACGAACAACACATACTAGCATCAACAACATTAGGACTAGCATGTACGTCAAAAGGAAAAACATAACGGTTCATCCGAACCTCAACGACTTCACATTAATCCAACGAATCACAAGGTTGGACCACAAGCACGACTCAAGACTCATAATCCTATCATGGATACTTAGGACACTGTTCTAGACATACGAAACATCAAAGGAGACACACAAGTGCAGAACGATTCAACAAAACGGTGGCCAAAGCATCACGTACTAATGGGCGGAACGGTGGGTGGACAACCACTCGCCGACCCCCTTTCACCGTACCAACGGGTGGAACCACAGGTGGGCCTCCACCTGTGGCACCCCCCACCGGTACCACTACCACTACCCGCGGGTGGAACGGCGGGTGGAACGGCGGGTGGACAGCCACCTGCTATTCCGCCAGCGAGTACACCATACCCAGGACAAAATTCCCTTCGGGGAAAAACATCAACAAGGCCAGGCTCAAGTCCAAAATACCCAAAACCTCATATTCAACAAGGAAATGACTTGAAAATATGAATAGCTCAAAAGATAGCATTTAAGAACCCTAGATACAAGCTCTAACATGCATAAACACAAGATTATGCATCAACTCTCACAAGAACATCAAGAACATCAAATAGAATGTTAAGAATCATCATAGCAAGTTCAAAATAGGTTTTGTAAAGCATGGGTTACCTTTGTAGACCAAGATACACTTCCTTTCTAGGCCCTAGACTTCTCCTTGAAGTTCCTCCTCAACCAAATCTTCTCAACACAACCAAGCACACAAAGAAAAACCACAACTTAGATAAAGACTCTGCAAAGCTACTAAAAAACACCAACTAAGCTAAGACCTTAGCCTTCCTAGTGCTTTAATGGTGGAAAGGTGGGATCTTGCAGAGTTCTTTGCAAGGATGAAGGTGGATTTTACTTGGCTTGGAGAGAAAGCTAGCCTTTCTAGAGAGAAGGTAGAGTGTCTAGTGTTTTGCTTGCCAAGGTAGAAAATGAAGTGTGGTCTTGTTAGGGTGAAACTTGAATGCCAAGCAAGGGTGAAAAGGCTAAAGTACCCTTACTTTCTAAAAAAGGCTAGGAAGACCTCAAAAGGCTAGGTACAACCTATAAAGCTCAAGGTCCTTTTTATTGACTAAACCAATTGACCAAGGAATTGGTCAATTTAAGTCCTCCAACTTTACACTTAAGAAATTAGAAGGGAAAATTCACAAGGAGGTTTAGAATTAATTACATAATTAATTCTATTTAAGAATTGGATTTTCGGGGTGTCACACTCTCCACCCCTAACAAAAAGCTTCGTCCTCGAAGCTTGGTTGCAACAAGGTTCAACAGTAATAACAGTCGGCTTGCAAAACGGTGACATGGTCTAGAGATAGGTTTCAAACAAGGTTTAAAGCAACAAGGTTTTCCACCAAACACCACAAAAACTAAAAGGACTAACTAATCAAAGGTCTAATCTATACAACAAAACTTAGAACACGACTTACCCAACTAACCTACTTAGAGATTGAAACATACTAAGTCTAAAGATACCAACGGAAAACAACTGCGGGTCGAAGAAGGGTTACCTCACTCTTCATCTTGGGAGGAGCTACCATTTGAGTCTTCAGAGGCTTCATCATCCGAGTCCGAAGCTTCATCAGCTCTGCCCCTGCTCGAACTGGCTTCTAAGGCAGTCAATCTTCGGTCCACAGAGGCAAATTGTGTCTTCATGAACGTGAAACCTTCCTCAATGAGTCGGTTTTGTTTCCGCAGAAGAGCCACCACACGCTCGTTTGTGGTCATGGAGTCATGCTCCTCCTTGGTCCGCAGTTCTTTCCTCCGGGCTTCCTCCTCATTGTCGGGGTCACTGTCCTCTTCCTCATCCTCACCTCCTCTCAACTCCTCAACTACTGACTTCAGTTTCTTGATGGGAATGGCCAGGTGATCAATTAGGAGCCTCCTCTCGCCTGGAGATTTCCTAGCTACTTCTTCTAAGGTAAAATACTCATTACCGTCCACTTGGAACAAGTTGCAGCTCCAGAGAATCAGGGCATCAAAAACCATCTTGCCCACAGGCTTGGCAACCGTCTCTCTCACATCCACTCCCTTCTTCTCGAAGATCCAGCTTAAAATCATGCCGTAAGGCAGACTCTTACGATTACGACCCACACAATACTCCATATGTTGTAGCATCAAAGCTGGCAGATTGAACTTCACCTTGTGTTTCAGAAAATAGGCAAAAGTGCACTCCGTACTCCCCACTTGACAACTTTTATTGTTGTTAAGTAGCAGACTGTCAGTAACAAGCATCACCAAAATATTTTGTTCTCCAGTAAACCATCTCTTTTTTTGGCCTCGTGGCCTGGGCGAACCCATCCGTTCTTCCCAACAAATACCCTAAGTAATCCCGGTGGTCTAGACCTTCCGTTCCAATCCAAGTATCCCTCTTATACTCTGTGACTCCGGTCAGAGTCAACTTAAGGAGTTTAGCTAACCGACTTTCATTCAATGCAATCTTAACGCCTTTCACCTTCGAGGTGATTTAAAACTTACTTCCTACCCTTGTCACAACCATATAACGATAGAATTCTTTCACTAAATTTGGGAAAGTCTCGTTCTTAATCGCTAAATACCCATCCAACAAACCTTGAAAATTGAGCACATCAAAAATAATACTTGAAAAGAATTCAAGTTCAAAAGTTTTACCTTCTAGAACCGAGTAGTGGGCATCCACCCAATCTACCTTCTTGAGAATACTTGTCCTCCTAGGCATTGTGCAAAAATCCATACCAAGATGGAAGCTTGAACTCTATTTTCTTTCCCCTTCTTTTTCCTCTTCTCTTTTTGATGAACCGACGGCAAGACAACGGTGGCTGGGTGCGGCGATACTCGGCGGTGGTCGGCTGGGCTGAGGTAATCGGCAGGTTGGGGTTTCTTGCTGCTTCTCTCAGCTGGTGCGACAGGTGGGGTAAGTGGGGAAGAAAGGGGGAAAAAGAATTTTGTTTGGGGATTTTAGGCTAGGGTTTAGGTAAGGAAATTTTAAAAAGAATTAAGGTTGGAAGAAGTTCAAGAAACATACTATAACACCCCCTGTTACGGCCTTGTACCCGGACTAATTATGAAAGTAATTCCATTAACATATAATTAAAAAGGATTTAATTAGACTAGAATCCCCATTAATTAATTGGTATGGTCCATAATGGATCATGGACCCTTATCCTTAACCAAGCCTTTAATTCTATAAGGAATAGGAAGTGTGGGCCTTTGCTATTCAGATTCTAGTTAGAACTCCTGAATCTATATATAGGGAATTAGGAAGCATTTAGAAACCCTACCACAATTAATATTACCACGCAAGATATTCCCGAGGAAACCTAGCAAAGGAATTTCCCCGCCACCAAACTTGGAGAAATCCATTGGTAGGAGATCTTAGGGAAGAACCTTAGTAGCCAAAGATATTGATTAGGGCTAAGAGGTAACCCATGTCTCAACAAAACCTATTTTCCCTACTATATCTTATTTATTGGCTCCTTTGATAATCGTATGTGTAATTCTGTGATTGAGTCTTGATAGAGCCCTTGCATAGGATTTATATTGTGCTTATTCGATAATCTTGATGTTCTCAAGAATTGTGATTGATTATGTGTATGATCTTGTATTTTAATTATGTCTAGAGCCCTAGGGTTTATATTGTGAATTTCGTATTATGATGTTCTTGGTATATTTGGGTGGAATTATGCATGATCGGGTGTTGAGTCTAGCCTAGGACTTGAATTCAGGACTTTACATATAGATTTCTTGATGTTCTTGTGGTTTCGGATGCTCCTGAACCGTTATATGATTAATGTTGAGTCTTGACATGTTTAGGAATCGTGTTAGAACGTATTTGGTGTGATTCTTGATTTAATCCCGTTAATTGAATACGTGGTGTTGTCGTTATGTGTTTGAATGTGTCTGGACATGGTTTCAGGTTCCACAAGAGATCCCAGGACCGAAAAGTTGCCAGTGAGTCAGTGGGAGGTAGGTGGGGGCAAGGGTGCCCGCCGCCTACCCGCTGCTCCGGGAAAACTGTTCCAGCGGGCAGCCGGCGGGCGGTGGTCTGCCCGCCGGCCACCCGCTGGAATAGTGAGTGGCCGCCAGCGGGTGGCTGGCGGGTGGTCCTCCACCCGCCACCTACCCGCTGGAAAATGTGTGTGGGTCGTGATATTTTCCCCCATTTATTGTTTCCCCGTGTCCCGTTGTACCCCGTTTGTCGTGTATGAGTCTCGTTTGGTGTTTTGAGTATCGTTCTAGGAATCAATGTGTAGTACGTATCGTTATTGTTATGTCTTGAATGTTATTGGTTGATTATGTGTTGATTGATTGAATGATGATGTGTATCGTGGTCATTGCGCAATTGCCCGTGTGATTGATGATGATGATGATGATGATAAGATTGTGATTGGTGGAAATAAATTGTTGGTGGTTGGAACCACTTGTGCCCGGTCATTGTACTAAAGGTACCGGCCTAGCGGTTACTATGCTAAAGGCACAAACCCACCTTTGACTTGCTTGCCGTTGAGCTTGGGTCAGGTTATAAGTGCTGCGGTGTCATGTTAGAACTATATGCGCTGACCCCTTGATATTGGCACTAGAGGTGCGGATCATGCGAATGACATTGCGGCGCTATATTGATATGTTGGTGGTTGAAAGGTGGTTTGTCGGTGGGGGCATGTAGTTGCCTAGAGGAATAAGGGAGGCGATATATGGGTGGACTGGAGGTATAGGTTGGAACTAATATAAGGACGGAGGGGAGCTACAAGGTTGGAACTTGGTATAAGGTTGGAAGATGGATTGTGTGATTTGATGATTGTTTGTTAAATGATTGTCTTGAATTCGCTTGTCGTCTCTATTTGCTATTTTTATGCCTATCAGTCCATTACGCCTCGAACTGTGTTTCTAGGATGCATACTAGTCTTTATGATTGTTCTATATTGTCAAGTCTATTATCGTGTCTTGAGTCTTGATCTTGGATTTAAATTAGAGTCTCGTAAGTATATATGTATTCTAGATTCAAAATGATTTCATATATCTACCTATATTGTACTTAATGCGTTGGAGCAGGTTACCAGAATTATTCGCTGACGGTTGTTACACCGAATGTTTTTCAGGATCTGTTGAGTAGCTTCGGAGCGCGCTAGTTGGATTCGTGGACTTAGTTTAGACAGTTCTAGTTTGATGAGATGGCCTACGTGCATTGATTCATATTTGGATATTAATTACGCTTTGTCAGTTAGTTTAGCCTGTGCACCTGGGTTCTCCAGCTCAGGTGTGACATAGCACCCCGACTATCATGTGTAGTTTATGCTCTGTTTGGGAATTAATGCTAGACTTGTCTTTATTCCACAAGCTTTAAAAGTTTTAAAAATTTAGGGGTGTTACAGTTGGTATCATAGCGTAAGTTCGACCGTGGGATAAGACCCCTAAGGACAAGACTTTAGGGCATTAAGTTCGGACTCTAGGTACTTAAATACATAGGATATAGGAAGTCTATAACACGCGGTGAGACTGTGAGTTTATCTAACATTACTTGCTTAACTTCTCCATAATCTATTATGTGCTTAACCTGAAAGCCCCCCATAAATTATAGTATCAAGGTAAGGATGCAAGTTCCTAACTTTCCGTTACGATCGGTGTTGATCCTGTAGACACCGGAATGACACCAACAAAGAGTCAGTCAAGAACCCCTGAGCCTTCTACCCGCGATTCGTTAACTCAGAACCTACAACAACTGACTCAAGTCGCCCAGACACTGAGCAACGCCATCCTCCATAACAACAACCGACCACCGCCGCCGAACGAAAACTCAGATATAGCTCGCTAAGTGTCGAGCCATCGCCCGCCTATCTTCTCAAGGGAAGAAGGTCCCACGACCCTAGAAGAATGGATCCGAACATTCGACAAGATCTTCGAGGTAGTGGAGTGCCCGGAGGGACGCCGTGTGGAATTAGCCTCGTTCTATTTCGGACACGAGGCCGATCTTTGGTGGGTTCACGAAGGACCTGCTTGTAGGCAAGTACCGGGATTCAACTGGGAATCCTTGAAGGCACGATTACGAGGACGGTTCTACCCCGCATACATAAGGGCAGCCATGTACGAAGAATTCCTCCACCTGAAGCGGGGAGTGATCACGATCATGGAATACCACAAACGATTCGTTGAGCTAGATCGTTTAGCAACTGAATTGGTGCCTACAGAGGCGACTAAAATAGAGAAGTTTGTGGCGGGCCTCAACTTCGAAGCTCGAAAGGCTCTAACCGTAAGAAAGCCCAGGACCCTTAACGAGGCTTACACCAGCGCCGCCGACCTTTACTGGATCCAACTTCTACAATGGGGAGTCCAAGAAAAAATCCGCAAAAGGAATACCGGAAGTGGGGGACCGACTGTGAAAAGGACCCGGAACGACTCCAACGCAAGAGCGGCCAACGCGCCAAACCAAGGACCGCCTACGAGATACAACGAAGCCAACGTAAGACAGTTCCTTTGCAGGAGATGTAACAAGGATCATAGGGGCAAGGACTGTTTCGGAAACACACTACGGTGCTTCAACTGCGGAGGAGAAGGACACAAGGCTTTCTAGTGTACCCAACCCCCAACTGCAAAGCCCATGGTCGCGGTCCAACCGGGGAACGTGAACAATCGAAGGAACTACGGGGCACCTGAAAAGGTATTCGTCATCAATCGCACCAAGCCGACCTCGAAGCCGAAGTTGGGATCGACACAGAAAACGTAGCCCTAAGAGACGAGGACCCTACGAACCAGTTGGAAGAGAATCTGGAAGAAGAATTCTGTCTATGATAGATGAACTACAAACCCTTGTAAACTACCTTTTAGAGAAGAATTCTGTCTATGATAGATGAACTACGAACCCTTGTATTTACCTTTTAGTAGAGCCGCTTATTTAGTTCGATTATTTAGAACCCCCATACTTTTAATAAAAGCCTTGAATCCCTCTTACTCTACCCCTCGGGTTGATTGAAGGATTAAATTCGTGCCTCCTACAAATCTATGAATCCCGAAACTAACACTCGGTAAGATCAATAGGTGCAACTAAAAAACCTATGAGAATTAAACCCTAGACCTCCCACTTACAAGACTAAGCTCCTAACCACTAGACCATGAGTGTTTCTTGGAACTTCAAGGGAATCCAACCCTCTTAACCCCCCCGAAATCCCTAAAACCCAAAATCCCCAAATCAAATACCATCCTTCTTCTTCCTCCCACTCTTTCCCTCTCTCTCTTCCTCCCTCTCTCCCCATGCAAGCTGGTCACCCCAAGCCCCCGCCCAAACACCGGACACCACCCACGAGTCGCCTTCGACCACCCCAGCCACCGTCATCGGCCGCTTGAGACCAGCCACCCCGTCACCACTGATCCGAGCTGTTGCCACCGGCCACACCGCCACTGCCCGCGCACCACCCAACCGCCGCCCAGCCACCACCATTCGCCGAACCGGTTAACCGTGTCGAACCATCGCCGCCGCCGCAACCCTCGCCGGAAAACCCCCGGGAACGCAAACCCCCCAATCGCGACTACTCGATAAGAAAAACATCCAATGACGTCAAGGAAAGCCACCAATGCCCAAGTTCTGGAATGGAACTGTAACACCCCCAATTTCCATTAACCAAAACAACTTATAAAAAATGAATTTATTTTATTAAAAACCATTTTTAGTTGCGGAAGCTAAACAAAACAAAAGGAAAATGGGATGCTACCGCCACGTTTAGATAACAACCTATATCCAAACGCACAGGCTAAAAGCAGCACTACTAAAAACAACCCAAAATTTATTCTATTACAAAGTATTAAATACAATTGTCTAAAAATTAACTTCTAAAGTTTTCTAAAATAATATAAAACATCAAAGTTCTAAAAGATGAATCGCTCTCATGCTCCAGATACTCGTGCCACATTACCTGCAAAATAACTAAAGGGGGGACAAATTCAGCATACAACAGCCGGTAAGACTTACTCCACCCTGTAAAACATTTTTCACATAACACATAACACCTTAGAGCACATAATTCCACATTAACCCCTTAATCATATCATACTTGTAACATTCCCTAATACCACTTCATCACATTTAATTACCCATTAACAAATCAACCACATAATAAATATAATTTATAATTTCACATAAAATTCCACAACTTCCACATTTTACCACTTTTCTCAACCTTAGGATTTAATCCTTTATTAACCACCAAGTCAATGAGGAGGAAAAATACAAGGCAAGAGCCATTACTTCGGCCCCAATGACCAAAACCAACCAACCAGAGACCAACCCAGTTGGCACGATATCAATCCCTTAAGTATGCATACCCCCATTGAGAGACCAACCCCAATGGGTAGAACGAACTCGATTGTGAGAGACCAACCCCACAAGATCCATAACCAAATGTGAGAGACCAACCCCACACTGGTTCCATAATCAAATGTGAGAGACCAACCTCACAATAAAAATCCAAGTACAAATCCTCCATGACCAAAGTTAATTAAATGTAAGTTTTATACCAAATAATTTGTTCTCTCCACCATAATCAAATGCACAAATATATGTATAATATACCACACTGCCACACTTATCCAAATGTACTCACCATTTAACATCACTTAGCATACCATGTACCAAATATTTACTCCAAATAAGTACTAATTGCACATATACATATATTTAAGTACAGAATGCAAAACATACAAATATTTTTATATATAGATACTGACTCACAATTATGCACTGCGAAGTTATGCTTAATGAAGAACATGAATACTTTAATTTTCAACCCAGATTTATCATTTGATCGAAATCTTTTTGTTTTCAATTTAAAACTGTAAAGAAATTCACAAAATATGTATTTTTAAACATTTATACGAACCACATGTCACATATCAAATTCGTACAAATACTATAACCATTATTTGGAGATATTTCATATAAAGAAAATATATGATTCACACAAACACTTAGGAAAATTAGATTTTGATTTGAGGTAAAAGTATTTTGAGTGAACATAAATCTTACCTGGATTCCAACATTAACATTAACCCTTGAACCAAATCCTACGATGAACAAAAGAGAGAACCTGATGATGACAGAGGAAGGAGACTGTGCTTGAATCAAGGATTGAAGAAGGAGACTATACGAAGAAGGAGACCACGTGAATATTTAGCGGTATTGAGACGGCAAATTTAGAGGATGAAAGTCAGAATGATATGATTTAGGAATCCTTAAATATATATTAGGGTTAGTCAAAAATATTATTATTATTATTATTATTATTATTATTATTATTATTATTATTATTATTATTATTATTATTATTATTATTATTATTATTATTATTATTATTATTATATATTATATATAGTATAATATTTAGTAGAGCATTATTGTTATACATACTGTACGCAAGTCATATATAATTATATATATTATAGGATAGGATTAGGAATACTAACTATAGGTATGTACCGTAAAATTATGATCATGTAGCATAGCAAAATACGCAAAGAATATATTATGTCAGCTTTGGGACACAAGAAATAAAATAAAGTTTGGAGAACAAAGATTACAAAATATATAGTAACTAAAAATATGGGGTGTCACAGGAACAACGCCGACTACACGATGATTGCAGGTAAAACACTTGAACCCAACCAATTCTCTCCGGAGTTGGTTGATTATGCATGATCGGGTGTTGAGTCAAGCATAAGACTTGTATTCAGGACTTTGCATATAGATTTCTTGATGTTCTTGTGGTTCCAGATGCTCCTGAACCGTTATATGATTAATGTTGAGTCTTGGCATGTTTAGGAATCGTGTTAGAACGTATTTGGTGTGATTCTTGATTTAATCCCGTTAATTGAATACGTGGTGTTGTCGTTATGTGTTTGAATGTGTCTGGACATGGTTTTGGGTTCCACGAGAGATCCCGGGACCAAAAATTTTCCTGTGAGTCAGTGGGGGGTAGGTGGGGGCAAGGGTGCTCGCCGCCTACCCGCTGCCCCGGGAAAACTATTCCAGTGGGCAGCCGGCGGGCGGTGGTCTGTCCGCCGGCCACCCGCTGGAATAGTGAGTGGCCACCGGCGGGTGGCTGGCGGGTGGTCCTCCACCCGCCACGTACCCACTAGAAAATGTGTGTGGGTCGTGATGTTTTCCCCCGTTTGTTGTTTTCCCGTGCCCTGTTGTACCCCGTTTGTCGTGTATGAGTCTCATTTGGTGTTTTGAGTACCGTTCTAGGAATCAATGTGTAGTATGTGTCGTTATTGTTATGTCTTGAATGTTATTGGTTGATTATGTGTTGATTGATTGAATGATGATGTGTATCGTGGTCATTGCGCAATGACCGGTGTGACTGACGATGATGATGATGAGATTGTGATTGGTGGAAATGAATTGTTGGCGGTTGGCACCACTTGTGCTCGGTCATTATACTAAAGGTACATGCCTAACGGTTACTGTGCTAAAGGCACAAACCCACCTTCGACTTGCTTGTCGTTGAGCATGTGTCAGGTTATAAGTGCTGCGGTGTCATGTCAGGGCTATATGCGCTGACCCCTTGATATTAGCACTAGAGGTGCGGATCATGCGAATGGCACTGCGGCGCTATCTTGATATGTTGGTGGTTGAAAGGTGGTTTGTCGGTGGGGGAATGTAGTTGCCCGGAGGAATAAGGGGGGCGATATAAGGGTGGCCTGGAGGTATAGGTTAGAACTGATATAAGGACGGAGGGGAGCTATAAGGTTGGAACTTGGTATAAGGTTGGAAGATGGATTGTGTGATTTGATGATTGCTTGTTAAATGATTGTCTTGAATTCCCTTGTCGTCACTATTTGCTATTAAATGCCTATCTGTCCATTATGCCTCGAACTGTGTTTCTAGGATGCATGCTAGTCTTTATGATTGTTCTATATTGTGAAGTCTATTATCGTGTCTTGAGTCTTGATCTTGGATTTAAATTAGAGTCTCGTAAGTATATATGTATTCCAGTTTCAAAATGATTTCTTATATCTACCTATATTGTACTTAACGCGTTGGAGTGGGTTACCAGCATTATTCGCTGACGGTTGTTACGGCGAATGTTTTTCAGGATCTGTTGAGTAGTTTCGGAGCCCGCTAGTTGGATTCGTGGACTTAGTTTAGATAGTTCTAGTTTGATTAGATGGCCTGCATGCCTTGATTCGTATTTGGATATTAATTACGCTTTGTCAGTTAGTTTAGCCTGTGCACCTGGGTTCTCCAGCTCAGGTGTGGCTAAGCACCCCGACTATCATGTTTAGTTTATGGTCTGTTTGGGAATTAATGCTAGACTTGCCTTTATTCTATAAGCTTTAAAAGTTTTAAAAAGTTAGGGGTGTTACAAGAACCATAGTAGCCAAGGGAGGATTAATTAAGGCTAAGAGGTAACCCATGTCTTACAAAACCTATTTTCCTTGCTATTGTTTATTGATTGTCTCCGATTGAATGATTGATTGTGTGATTTTGTATGTATATCTTGTTAGAGCTTTTCTTTAGGTTTATACGATGAATTCTTGTTATTCTTGATGGCCCGGTGTGGTTATTTGTCTGATCTTGTATCTAATTATGTCTAGCTTGTCCCTAGGGTTTATATCGTGAATCTCATGTTGTGATGTTCTTGGTGTTTTTGGGTGGGTTTATGCACGCTCGGGTGTTGATTCTAGTCTAGGACTTGTCTTTAGGACTTTGCATATAGATTTCTTGATGTTCTTAAGGTTCCGGATGCTCCTGAACCGTCATGTGATTGATGTCAAGTCTTGGCATGTTTAGGAATCGTATTAGAACGTAATTGGAATGATTCTTGGTTTAATCTGTGTTAACTGAACCCGTGATGTTGTTGCTACGTGTTGGAATGTGTTTGGGCATGGTTTTGAGTTCCACAAAGAACGCTGAACTAGATAAGTACCCTCGTACCAGTGGGGGGTAGGTGGGGGGAACGAATCCCCACCACCTACCTGCGAGTACGCTGCCCGATTCCAGCGAGCAGCAGGCGGGCAGTCGACTGCCCACCGGGCACCCGGTGGAACATGACCGCCCCACCGGCGGGTGGTCCTCCACCCGTCGCCCACCCACTGGAAAGTGGTGGTGCGGCGGGGTTTTTTCCCCCTTTTGACGTTTCCCCGTGTCCCGTTGTGTCCCGTTGTACCCCGTTTGATGTTTATGGGTCTCGTATGATGTTTTGAGTACCGTTCTAGGAATTTATGTGTGGTGCATATCGTTGCTATTATGCCTTGATTGTTATTATTGATTGATTGAATGATGATGGGTACCGTGATCATTGCGCAATGATGATTGAGATTGATGATGATGAGATTGTGATTAGTGGAAATGAATTATTGGCGGATAGCACAACGAGTGCTCGGTTATCGTTCTAAAGGCACGGACCACCCCTTAGACTTGCTGGCTAAAGACTTGGGTCAGGGTATAAGCGCCGCGGTGCCATGTCAGAGCTATATGCGCTGACCCCTTAGTAGTGGTGCTAGATGCACGGACCATGCGAATGGCACTTCGGTGCTACCATGTTGGTGGTTACGGAGTGGAGCATGTAGTTGCTCCGGAGGGATAAGGGAGGCGTTATAAGGGTGGCCTGGAGGTACATGTTGGAACTGATATAAGGAAGGAGAGGAGTAAAGGTTGGAAATTGGTATAAGGTTGGAAGATGGATGCGTACCTTGATATTTACCTGCTATTTGATTGTCGTTGGTTCCCATTGTTGCCTTTAATTGCTATTTATGAGCTTGCTTGTCTATTACGCCCTGTCTTGTGTTCTTAGGATGCATGCTAGTCTTTATGATGGTTCTATAGTGTCAAGTCTGTTGTTGTGTCTTGAGTCTTGATCTTGGTTTAAAGCTAGAGTTGCTTAGGTTATATATGTATTCTGGTTTCAAAATAATTTTCCTATATCTACCTATATTGTACTTAACGCGTGGGAGTGGGTTACCAGCATTATTCGCTGACGGTTGTTACACTGTATGTTTTTCAGGTGCCGACTGGTAGCTTCGGAGCGTGTTAGATGAACTCGTGGATTTAGCTTAGTATTAGTTAGATGGTCTGTGAGCCTTGAATTGTTTTGTGGATATTAATTATAGTTTATGCCTTGTTTAGTTAGTCTAGCCTGTGCATCTAGGTTCTCAAACCTATATGTGGCATAGCACCCCGATACTTATGTTGTTAGTTCCGCTTTGTTTGGATGATTAATGATAGATTTTCCGTTATTTCATAGTCTTTAAATTTTTTAAAAATTAGGGGTGTTACAGCTGGTGCCTAGGATTAGGCTCGACACGAGGCCCATGTCACACAAGCCTGCACCCAACACTTTTCACATTAGCACACAGGCTGCGCAAAGAAACAACCCACTCCTGCCAGAGGTTCCGGACAGACTGCCCCAGGTGAAAGATTGGTTGTCCTTGCGAGCTTTCATATACCAGATGCACACGGAAACGGTGAACTCAGTGATCGATGCCATCCGGGGTCAGCAAGACCCGGTTGATGCCCTTTCCTCCAGTCGCGACCAAGATGCGGACAGTTCGAGACGGTTGAACTGGCCCCCATAATGGGAAAGGACATTACCGTTGTGCATACTCCAACTTCACCTAACTCCCAAACTTGATTGACTTTGTGATATAACTGTCTTCTAGTCCGTAAAGATGAAACTTTATGTAACAATCCAAAATTTCATTTTATAAATCTGGATTTAAGAAAATCCAAATAGCTATCTTTTTCACTCCATTAATTTTTTTTTTGCGATCAACCGATGTTTGAATAAAATGATTTTGTCACTTTTTAAAATTAATTCGACACCGAAGAAATGAATTCCATTCGAAAATCTCTAAGTTTTCGGGTACTTCGCGTACCAAGATTTAAATCGAGAATTTTAACCGAGTGAGACCGGGAGAATTCAAAAGGGAATTTTGAACAAGTGTTCATCCTTATAGCTTTTGGAAAAATTCACTTTCAACCCCAAAGTAATAAAGAAATATCATTTCTAGCCTATGGTTCATGATACATGGTGGACCACAAGACATCCAAAATCCCTTATTGATTCATCTTTTAGCTTGGGAAATTACCCCTTTGCCCTCAACCAATCATTGTGAATCATCCTAGGGTTTTGAACCCTATATAAACCCCCTTATTCCATCTCATTTTCCTGATCTCATTCTTTGCCTCTTCCTCACATTCTTGGCTGCCAACAACAAGGAGCGAAACAACAACCTAGTAAGCTTGTTCATCCTTCATTCTAGCATCTTTTCTCTTCTAGTTTTCTTTAGTCTTTGAGGTTCTAGGCTAAGGATAGAAGGTGTGTTGGGAAGTGTAGGTGGTGAAGGACGCTCAAGCTAGGTCAAGAGGAAAAAGATATCCAAGCAAGAAGATTAGACATCAAGAGGTATAACCCCATGGATTCCTCTTTAGATTTGGCTCTGTGAAGCCTAGTTTTGAGTAGAAATGAGTAGAAACTATGAGTTTTTGATGTGTTTATGCTTGGAAGTGATCTAGTATGTCTTTGTGAGTTGTTGAGATTGTTTTGGAAATGTTTGGATGAGTTTTTGCAGGTAAAATCCCATCTGGTGCACAACACAGTGTGCACCAGATCAGAGTGGCGGCCCTAGCCGCAGCTCATCAGAAGGGCCGCCGGCTAGAGCCGTGCCACCACGGGACTAGGGCACGGCCCTAAAAGAGGGCCGTAGCCTAGTCCCGGCACATCAACGGGGCTCCAGGGGCGGACTTTAGAGAGTCCCGCCCCAGGTCCCTGAGTATTGTTCTGATGAGATTTTTGTGCACTGGCTGGGCCCTTGTGGCTCAGCTACGTGTCGTTTCAGACCGAGTGTTACGGGCCCTTGTGGCTCGGCTCTTCGGGCTCGTCTTGACGCACGTTTTGGTTTTGATTTTGTGGAATTTGGATTAAAAACAAGTGTGTTAAGAAGGAATTAGTGAAGAAATGTGACACAATACATATTTTGCTAAATTCTCTATGTTTGAGAAATTATTGATTATGTGATCAAATAATGTTTTTATTGAGTAAAGAAGCATGATCCTTTGAGAATATTATCTATTATGAAAGCATCATTAAATTGTATTATTTGATCAATGAGAATAGAAGCATACTTGTTGAGTGAAATGTATAGAAATCGCTATTTTGCAAACCTAACATGTTGATACATTTTTGGATACTTCGTGTTAGTGTATACATGATTTAGAAGCATATTAAAGAGCATTTTGACATTTCACATGAGTCATATTTCAAAGATGCATAAAGGGCCAACGTGAGTCCAAGAATACTTTCAAAAACCATAAGCATGTGGTATATCATTCTTTGATCCATTGAGAAGTAATAGAATTGTTGCATGCATGAGATTGATGCATGAGAGATATAATTATGTATTATCTATATCGGTGAGGTTTTGGAGGATACCGTTTGGACTATGTTCCTCTCGGGAGATATTTATGGACATTGTGGTCCCAGTATATGTAACGCGGCGTATTCCCACGTTACAAGGTTGGAAACTTCCTGTCGGTCTTGGAATCCTGGTTAGGGGGTGTGCACACTAATAGTTCGATACCTGATTCCAAAGAGTTCGAACCACGAGATTGGTTCCGTAGATGGTAGGAGATATTGGGTCGGAATTATGCCGTTCCCGATGGGGTAAGTCACACTTCTGTGAAACCCTAAGCCGTCTACGAGTGTAAAAGAAAGAAAGAGAGTCAACAGAGACTCAAGAAAGAGAGTCAACAGAGACTCAAGTATGAGAGTCAATATAGACTCGATAGAAAGAAAGAGAGTCAAGAGAGACTCGAGAAAGCAACAAAGAAACCTCCACAGAAAGTACTCTATTTTATATATGAGTGTATGATTGTATTATTGCAAGAGATTGCATATGAATAGGAGTATATTATTGCACGAGATTGCATATGAATAGGAGTATATTATTGCACTAGATTGCATATGAATAAGAGTATATTGTTGCACTAGATTGCATATGAATATGATTACATTGTTGCACGAGAGTGCATATGAATATGAGTATGTTATTGCACTAGATTGCATATGAATAAGACTATATTGTTGCACTAGATTGCATATGAATATGATTATATTATTGCACGAGATTGCATATGAATATGAGTATATTATTGCACTAAATTGTATATGAATATGAGTATATTGTTGCACTAGATTGCATATGAGTATGATTATATTGTTGCACGAGATTGCATAAGAGTATGAGTATATTGTTGCACTAGATTGCATACGAGTATGATTATATGGTTGCACGAGATTGCATATGAATATGAGTATATTGTTGTACTATATTGCATACGAGTATGATTATATTGTTGCACTAGATTATATTGCATAAGAGTATGATTATATTGTTGCACGAGATTACATAAGAGCATGAGTATATTGTTGCACTAGATTGCATAAGAGTATGGTTATATTGTTGCACTAGACTGCATAAGAGTATGATTATATTGTTGCACTAGATTGCATAAGAGTATGATTATATTGTTGCACTAGATTGCATGAGAAGCATGATCATAATGTTATACATGATTGTGTGCGAATAGATCATCGTAAAATATTGTTTAATGAGAAGTTTAACTTGAGATATTCCTTGAGCATGATTATTGTGATGTAGTAGAAGTTCTACTTAATAAGTTATGTGTTAAGAGTGTGATAGCATGTGAACACCTGTTATATGATCTTTAAACATGATCCTATCTATAAGCATGAATTGCTTGATAAGCTACTTGAGAAGTCTATATGTTGATGAATATACGTGATCAGTCTTACACATATATAAGCATGCCAGCTGATAATATAGGGTGCAAGCATTTAGAACGAATATGATAATCTAAAGATGTTTTGAGATTAGCTTAGTGCTATATAGATATCAAATGTTTTCAAAGTATATGCTAGAATGCTTTACAGGGTTGAGTGTGGTTATACTTAGCTTCGTGCTAATGGGTGTTTTTCCTATTTGTCTATGTGTTGCTTGCAAAACCCCTTTCAGGTGGGCCCAGCAGTGAGAAGAGATCGAGTTAGATTAGTCTCTTAGTTTGAGATGTCTAAACTCTAGTTTTATTTATGATCACATTATGGATTTAGACTTATGACTTATGTTGGAGGATTGATGTAGACTGTTTTGGGTTGACGTTTTCCCCCTTATCTTTTCCAGTATTTATTTTTAGTACCCAGACTTAATCGTATTTTGTAGTTTTACCCCTTTAGCCTGTGCAATCACCAAGAGTGGTGGTTGTGGCGGTGACACTCCCACTATTTATTTTTTAGTTTTCCGCTGCCTAGTTTATGATAATGACGGTTTAGAGATGTAATTAAGAGTTAGAAAAGTGGGGTGTTACACTTTAGGTACCCTACACGTGGGGTGCCAACTTTACTTTAAACTGCTTTATTTTGAACTGCTTTACTTTACCCGTTTTAACTTTTTATTCAAGTATTAGACTATCTTTCGTTATTTGAGAATAAGTGTTTGAACTCTCTTATCCATATTTTATGCCTATCTATCTGCATGTATCTATCTAGACTATCTGCATGCGCAGCTTATGTGCTTAAACAATAACATTATGGATGTTGTGCCATCCTTACACTTTCTTTTGAATAATTGCTTATATGCTTTTGAACCTTTACCACTAACACTTTCATTGCCAATCTGTGTGTCCATAGAAAGGCTGGGGGCAAGGATTTTTAAAATGACAAGATTGAGGAAATCTCTGACGAAAAAGGGGGGTTTCTTTTCTCTAATCCTACCTTTCCCCAGTTTTTGCTTTTAAAGTGTGGAAATGTACTTTCCTGTGCTAATTGCTAGACCTAATCTGTTGCATGTTTTGTTGTCTCTAGAGTCCCATTGTCTATTCCTAAAGTGTTGAAAGGGACAACCTCCTTAGGCTTAGTTTCTGGTTTGTGAACAATCTAGGACATCCCACACCACACTTCTAAAGTGTGGAAAGGGAAACCATATTTTATCTTCCTGCTCTTGTTCACACCTTTGCGTCCACAGTAATGAACATCGAGGACAATGTTGTTCTAAAGTGTGCAAAGGACGCACGTTGTGCTTTAATTCAGAAAATTTTTGGCGTACCAATTGTTAATCATTAGATAAGTGCATATGACTAGAAAAGAGTATAATTAGTTGCATTATTTTGAAAATGTGTTTTATGATGTCTTAGTCAACTCAATTTTTAGAATATCTTTGAAAATTACTTCTCTTACACCTTAGGGAATGCATAGAACCCAACTAGGGTTACTTTTGTTGCATGCTTGTTTGATAATTCACCTCCTATTTTGCTTGGACCTGAGTAAACGATAACTCGAAGTGGGAGTTTGCACTATCCAACTTAGAAAAATAAGATAGCAAGACCTGGAATTGAACGAATATTTGCGTGGCATGGGGTTTTAGCCTTTAGATGAGCTGAGAGTGTAAATCCAAATCCCAGAAAAAAACTAAGGGATTGAAGTTGTAGAAAATTGGAGAAAGTGAAAAAGGCAAGACCAAAATCAATGGCCACTCCTTGAGAATAAGAAACGAGGTGAGCCATCTCGCTAGGGCCTGGGGTAATTCCATTGCACTGTCTTCGAAAAAGCGTATAGCTCTACGTGATGTTGGTTACCCCAATGGCGGTGTCCTAGGAGATGAGAAGAGAGAGAGGAGGGAAGCCACCCCGCTAGAAACTAGGCACTCATAGCACTGTCTTCGAAAATGCATGGAGCTCTATGTGAAGTCGGGTCGCCTGGTACCGATTCTAGGGGGATGAGAAGAAAGAGTGCCCGCTTTAAGCCATATAGCGGAGAGAGATCCATGCCATGTTTCATTTTACTTTGTGTTAGGTCTTGGCGTATAAGGATGGAAAGGGGTTGGTGTGTGTACACCGTTCCCACTAGTGGGATCAGCTCATGGCCCTTGAAAAATGAGAGGTGGATTCCCCAATTCGGATTGCATGCTTGGCTAGTGGTGTGTAGAGTGAGTCACCCTGTTTTGTTTAAATGTTTTTACCTTCTTAAGGGGACAATTTTCTTAAATATTCCACGAGTTGCTGATTGGTGCATGATTTACACATTTTTGAAATAATTCAAGGGATTCCATTCTTATGCTGGTCCAACACATGTTCTTTCCAAGAGACATATGGTACACCAAAAGTTTTTATTCAAACGCATATTTTGAGCTTATCAGGTCTTAAAAGTGTCATTGCTTGAGGAAAAGCAAAATAAAGTGTGGAAACTTGTGATAAGCCTCAAAATATGCTAGTTTCTAGGAGCTTTTCTAAGGATTTACATGCATGTTTTGACCTAGAAGTCTTATTTTTAGAGCAAATTATCTTAAAAACACAGTTTTATATGGAAGTTCCTTCCTAATTATATTTTACATGTTTTTAGGCAAATTAGGACAGGAATCGTTGTAAAAAGGTCAAAAGAAGCAAAGCCGAGAAAAGGACGTGCATGAGGACCACAAAGCCACACCATGAGGAGGAAGAAAAGGGAATTATTTCCCATTCACGCCTGTCTCACGGCGTGAGAGTAGCATGACAAAGAACAGAAGCCAAGCCAAAAACACGCAAGGAGGATTATTCCCCATTCACGGAGGCTTCACGGCGTGAATAGGAGGCCGAACCAATGCAGCATATTTAAGCCCAAAAATCATATTTTAGTAGGAGGAAAAAGGAGATTTTAGAGAGAGTTTTACCAGATTTTAGAGAGAGTTTCTAGGGTTAGAATAGGTTTCTAGAGAGAGGAATTAGATCTATAATAGAAAACATTTTATTTTACTAGATTTTGCAAGAAGAATTGAAGATTCAAAGCTATTGGCAACCGGATCTTCATCCTCTAGTTGTATTTGGCGGATCTAAACAATAATTTGGGTAAAATCTATCTTTGTTCTTCATTGATCATATCTCTTTTTACCCCTTTGTTTGATTTAGATCTTCATCATGCTTGGCTAAAATCTAGTGGCTAGGATTGTGGTATAGATTGTTATTGTGATGATGATTTGATTTGAGCATATTGTGGTTGTTGGTTTTTGGGTTTTCGGGCCCAGGGAGGTCCAACACAACCTTGGTTGGTCGATTCACCTTTCACAAATCTTTTAGCAAAGGAAGAGTAGTCGAAATAATAGCTAGAGTGTGTGTCTCTTCTTCATTGGGCATGGACTCGCCCCGATTACAAGGGTGGAGGGGCCTTTATATAGTAGGCGCCCCTCTAGCCAACTTAAAGGATATTAATTGCCGCTTTTAAGGCTAATTACAATTATAAATCCGTTGGGTGCCGTTTACCGGGTCAGCCAACGGCTCTATGGACTTTTAAACATCCTGCTTGGTCGAGTCTTACGAGACGCCCGCTTTGAATGCCTCCAACGGCTCCTGGACCGACTTAAATGCTACGTGGGACATTATTCAATGGCTCTCTGGGCCGAGTCCTCTTAAATGAGGCTCTTTGAATGCTTCCTAACGGCTCGGGGCCGGGTCTCTCCCCAGGCTTGGGCTTAGGCTGACTCCTGGACTCGGCCCAAGCCTCCACTGTGCTTCTTTCGCTACTGACCCATATCTCCTATCTTGGACTTATCTCTTGGGCCCATCTTCTTAGGCCGGGGTCCTCACCCCATCAACTAGTCCCTCACTTTCTCATACCCGATCCACTAATCCGGGTGTGGGAAAGTAGTAACTGCTTGCCCTCTTAATCATCGAATCTCCGTATTGAATGGACCTGGTAACGCTCTGATTCTTCGCCATCTTCCCGGATTCAACGGAGCCGTTTGGATCCTCCAAGCTTCGGATGGCTCCTATAAGTAGCCTCTTGATCTCTTTACCTCACCTCACTGATTAGTCATGGGTCGCTCGCCTTTGAAGGGAAAACGGATCGACTTCGGGTCGCCTCGACGCCCTCTACCTTCCAAGCGAACCCGGCCTGAGAGGGAAAGCAAAAAGAAGGCTCCTCGACCGGCTTCTCAGAGATCTCCTATCAGCGCTGCTTCCTCTGTTCAACAACCGCCGACCCCTACTCGTACGGAGAATGTTCCGTCTTCAATCAATCTGCCGCCCCCGGCCACAACCAGGGTTACTGCTCAGGACGGGTCCTTCGTGGAGGTGGCCATCCCGGAATAGTTGACCTTTCGCATGACCTTTTCCATTCCTCTTGACGACCTAGATGGGCCGGCTACCGACCTGATGACTGACGCCGATTTTGCTTGGTATCTGGAAATGTACCCGGATGACGAGGAGCCAGTGGTGCCACCAATCATGCCGGCCTTTTGGGATTCCTTCTGCCCATCTCCCACTGGACCATCGGGGGAGATGTTCTTTGGGAGCGACTCTTCTTCTCTCGGCGAGTAACTGCCTCGGCCAGGATTCGTTTCTGCATTTCCGGGGGGAGCTACATAGGAGCAGTTTCTTATTTATTTATGATGTAATAAGCTCCTTATTTTGTGTATTTCCTCTCTTCTATGAATAAAATTACGTTCTTATCTTGGATAGATTTTGTTCTCAACTAACTACCAGTCATCATACCCTTCCGGCCGACAGGTCTGGGAGTCGGCCATGTTGTCAGGTCCTTTTCAGTCTTACGCCTGCTATATTCCCCGTATCTTTGGTGAATCTATCTTTTTCAGTTCAACGTGCAAATCTCGCTCTTCTCGAGCGGATTTGATGGGACTGTCCCCTGACAAAGATTCTTGCCTTTCGTCTAATCCGGCACTGTCACGGCAGTTATAATCTTCTTCGTGATTTCCGCCTAGGTACTCGCTCCTCCGGGGCTATATAAGGACCTCTTGTGCTCCTCGAATCATATTACTCCCGTTTGTAGAATCGCTAGATCATGAGCTACAGAGTCGGCGATCGCCGTTTCTCCATTCGTAACAAGGAGCATGCTCGCCTGGAAGAGCTGAGGCAGAAGAGACTGGCCAACGGCGGGCATCTGATGGGCGATTCGACCTCTGATCCCATCGTGATATCCCAGACATGCGTGATGTGGTCTTGACCGAGCCAGTTAGCGGCAAGGTGGAACCGACGGTGGACGACTCCGGCCCAGAGGAGGAGGAGATGTGGGAGGTTACTCCTCTTTTTGGCCTGGCTATATCTCCAAGCGCTTTGGAGAGGCCTTTGCAGATGATCGATGATGGGAAGCCGGCCGTTTATCTGGATGAGGTACCAGAGTCGGAGCCGAGTCCTCCACCCTTCCATCCTCAGTTTTTCTTGGAAGGTCCTCTTCCCACTCGTCCGACAGAGGAGGAGGCCAAGCCATGATTTGTCTTTTCCTTTGTACTTTGTAGTTTGGCCGAGGCCTAGGCCCTTGTAGCTTTCTAATCAATAAACAGTGTGTTTTTATCGTTTTCATTGTTTGCACTGTGCTGTATTATCCTTGTGCATTCGCTTAGCCGACTACTAGTCTTCTCAGTCGAGATTTTTCGAGGAGTCGACGGAAATCTGTCTGTCCGAATCCCGGATTAGGACTTTCTTTGCTAAAATTAGCCCGTGCAGGCTAATGGGCCGGGTTTTGCTGATTCCTTCTAGAAACTTCTGACCCGCATCCGGAGAGCCTAGAGGCCAGGGCCTACAATGGGCCTTCTGTCAACAGGCCGGGTCGTTGCTGCTCGGTCATAGCCTAGGCTAGACGCGCCATCTGCAGGCTAGCCCTAGGACTGAACCGTCACCACGGTTTCCCAGGCATTAAATGCGGCGTCCCTTCACCTCTTGTCACCCTTCTCTTCCCCAATGAGAGGGTGACATGTGGCTGCTCTTTGGGATTCTCCCTCCCTTTAAATACCCTACTTCTTCCCACTTCTTCCACTTTCTCCAAACTTCTCAAAAAACTTCAAGGCTCTCGGACCCTCCCTGCGTTCTTTCTCCGTTGGCATCCTCAGGTTGGTATAATGTCTTCCTCCTCTGACTCTTCTTCTTCTCGTCGCTCGGCGGGAACCCCCGCATCGACGTCCTCGTCTTCTTCTTCTTCTTCTTCCAATCCTCGCCGTATGGAGATTCCGTCAGGTTTCCCATCGGCGTCTCCTTCTCAACCGACCCCCTCTTCTTCGGGGGCGGCTACTCCACTGAGCCCAGCCCCTCTCAAGACGGTGGTGGCTCTCACTGATGGCGCCAGACGGCCGCGAGGCAAGTTCGACCCCATCGTCCGGCCGACGGGGCTTCCGTCGCAGATCTTTGCGGCGGACCTATACATGGCCAGCTTTCTTCTAGGGCCTTCGGCCCTTGTTTTCACTCCGGAAAGCCAGCACATCTTTGACCCACCGGAGGGTTGTGTGGGTATTCACTTGCATTCGGTGGCTTTTGGCTTCGGAAGTGCCTCCGTGTCCATTTCTCTCCCTTTTCTTCCGCCATTACAACCTCGTCCCGGGTCAGTTAGTGCCCAATTCTCACCGTCTCCTCACCTGCTTCATCAATCTCTGTCACTGGTGGCTTTGTGAGCCAGACCTGGACCTTTTCCGATACCTGTTCACCGTGAACAAGGTAGGCTCGCACTCGCCAGGTTTCGTCCAAGTTGTCGCCCGTCCCGGGCGTCAGCTCTTCGAAGGTCTTTCCGACTCCATTAAGGATTGGAAGCCTTTTTACTTTTTCATTCGTCCTTTTTTCTCCTCTTTCACCTTTCCGACCCTATGGCCGACTGCTCTGTTCAAGCCCTGCTCTCGGGGCGCCGTCTTCACCAAGGATGCGATCCAGGGTGGCGAGTTCCTGAAGAGCGGAGCACCGTACTTCGTCAAGTACTGGTCTCGGGTTCGAGCGATGGCGAAGCGGGGCTTGCTGCCAGAAGGCGCGGCCACCGTAGGTAGCTTTCCCCCTGACTTTTCCTTTCTGCTCCCCTTTTTTGTCTGACTGTTGGTACTTACTTCTTTTCCTACCCTCACAGGTCCTTATGACTCCGACTCCACCTGCTATGACGAAGCCGCGACTCCTACTCCAGAGATGGCTGACAGAGCTGAGAAAATGAGGCGTCGGCTGTCTCAACACGCCTCGAGCGCCGCTGCTGCTTCCTCGTCTCTCCCTTCTCCGGCCTCTAGGTCGACTCCTCCACCACCACGGACTGTGGTGGACTTGACGCCGTCGCCGGTTGCCTCGCCTTCCCGGCAGCCGCCTCCTCACCGAACTTAGAGCCTGAGCTCTAAGCGTCCTGTAGAGCAGTCGGATGCGCCGGCTCCGAAGAGGATCCGGTTAGGCATTGAGTTGGATGAGAACGCCCAGATCTGGCAGGGCAGTTCTTCGGTCCGGACTTGGGCTGACCATGTCCTTCTGCCTAAGGACGTGGAGATGACCGGCTCGATGCAGGATGAATACATCCTTGAAGCTTCGCTCCGCCAGTCATACCGCGTAAGTGTTCCGACTCTCCGTTCCTTCTTTTTGTTTTTTCTTTTCTTCATCTAACTTCTTCTGTCTTGCAGAACCTCACCTTCCAGATGGAGATGAGCAGGCGACTGAGGGGGTACAAGGCTGGGTTGCAATCTCTTGCTACTCGACTGCGCCAAACAGAGGAGGCCCGTCTGGAAGAGCAGGTTGTGCATGCCAAGTCGGTGGAGGTGCACACCTCCGAGCTGTTGAGGGTTACCCGTCAGTGGGAGGAGGAGCGGGACAAGGTCGCGACGATCGTCGAAACTTCGGTGGAGGATTACAAGAAGTCGGCGGCCTTTGTAGCGGATGTGAAGGCGGCGGTGGCGGCTCGACAAAAGGAGATCGCCAAGGAGTGGCTGGCGACGCCGGAAGGAGATGACTATCTCCTGGATTTGGGCGAGCGCGACTACCGCCTGGGTTTTCGTGAGGCCCAAATGGAAATTCATGCTGCCCTGCTGGCCCGCGACTCTGCCTTTACCCCCGAGAGCTGGGGCCTCAAGCCAGTACTGGATCCCCTGCCGGTGACTGATGAGCCCGTGTCGACTGCAGATCTGGCAGCTCCTCCTGTGGCGGAACCTTCTGAGTCTACGGTGCTGCCTTCCCAAGCAGAAGTCCCCTCACTTGCTCTTCCAGCTGGACCAACGGCGGAAGCTCGAGTCGAGGAAGTTGATGTTGACACCCCCTCCCCCGTAGTTTAGGGTTTTTCTTTTGGTAGCCCTCTTTTGTAAGGGTTGGCCCCCCCCTCTGGGGTCCCTCATTAATGAAATTCCCTTTCTGCTTCTTCCGACTGCTTTTATCTCTTTTTTAATCCATAAAAATAACTTAAGGTCATGGGCTCTTCCATTTTGGATTCCTGTGATCCAGTTGACTTCTCTTCTCTTTTGATGCTTGGAAACGGTCTGATACCCTGCCGAGTCCTTCAGTCGAGGCGACTCCTTAAGCTTTTTCTTTTATTAGAAACGGTTTAGGGTTAGTGTCCCATTATTTCTTTAATTTCTCGCCGAGTCCCTCAGCCGAGGCGACTCCTTTTGGCTTTTTCACGAAAACGACTAAGGGTCTGGGCCCTTGTTCCCTATCTTTTCTGGCCGAGTCCCTCAGTCAAGGCGACTCCTTAAGCTTTTTCTTTTCTTAGACACGGTTTAGGGTCAGTGCCCCGTTGTTTCTTTAATTTCTCGCCGAGTCCCTCAGCCGAGGCGACTCCTTTTGGCTTTTTCACGGAAACGACTAAGGGTCTGGTCCCTTGTTCCCTATCTCTTCTTGCCGAGCCCCTCAGTCGAGGCGACTCCTTAAGCGTTTTCTTTTCTTAGAAACGATTTAGGGTCAGTGCCCCGTTGTTTCTTTAATTTCTCGCCGAGTCCCTCAGCCGGGGCGACTCCTTTTGGCTTTTTCACGGAAACGACTAAGGGTCTGGGCCCTTGTTCCCTATCTCTTCTTGCCGAGTGGAAGGAGGTAATCGATGGTAATTGACACTCTTTTATTTAACTTTAGAAACTCGGATACTCATACACGACTAACCTCTTATTGGTAAAACTTCTTCAAGTGGATGACATTCCAGATCCGGTCCACGGGCTTTCCCTCTAGGGTCTCCAGTTTGTAGGTACCGGCTTGGACCACGGCAGCAATGCGATACGGTCCTTCCCATTTGATCGCGAATTTACCTCCTTCCGCAGGTTGGCTCGCCTGGCGGTTCCGTAGCACGAGATCGCCGACCTGAAAGGTCCGCGGGCGAATCCTTCAGTCACGATACCTCTTTACAGCTTGCTGGTATTCTACCATCCGGGCGTGCGCGGCCTCCCTTCTTTCCTCCAGGAAATTCTTCTCAATTTTAAGGCTCTCCTCATTCTCCTCATCGAAATAGTCACGGACTCAGTGGGTGGGTTCCACGACTTCTATCGAGACCTTGGCTTTGATTCCGTACGCTAGGGAAAATGGGCTTTCTCCAGTCGCCTGTCTTTGCGTAGTTCGATAAGCCCACAGGACCCGGTCGAGCTCATCCGCCCAATTTCCTCCGATGTCTTCCAACTTTTTCCGAATCCTGTCCACTATGATCCGATTCACGTTTTCAACTTGTCCGTTAGCCTGGGGGTACGTGACGGATACCTTGGTGTGTCGTATACTGTGCCGGCGACAGAAGTCGGCGAAAGCTTGACAATTGAACTGTCGGCCGTTGTCGCTAACTACGTGCTCGGGCAGGCCGAAGCGACAAATCACCTTTTTCCACAGGAAGCGTCGACACTGATACTCGGTGATGGTGGCCAATGGCTCGGCCTTGACCCATTTGGTGAAGTAATCGATGGCCACGATGCAAAATTTCAGGTTTCCAGGGGCGACTGGTAACGGTCCCAACAAGTCGATTCCCCATTTAGCAAAAGGGATGGCCGTGGTGACCGGTGTGTAGAAGGTGGCCGACCGAGTATCCTTCCGAGCGAAGGCTTGGGAAACGTCGCACTTAGCTATCCACTCAATACAATCTCGCATCATGGTCGGCCAGTAGTACCCCTGGACGACTAGTTTCCGGGTGAGAGTGTGGGCTCCCTGGTGGGCGGCGCAGATTCCTCGGTGAGCTTCATCCATTATCTTCTCGGCTTCGGGCCTGAGTAGGCACTTCAAGAGGGGGCCTCCGAATGATCGCTTGTACATTTGCCCGTCAATGATCTAGAATGAAGGGGCTTTTCGTCGAAGCCTTGCGGCGACTCCTGGGTCATTTGGCAACTCACCCGTTTCCTTAAATCGCCGGATGTCTTCTATCCAGAACATCTCGGGGTTCTTCCCTCGATCCCACTCCTCAATAGTTACCTGTTAGACCTCCAACGACGCCTCTTCTATACTTGGCCGACTTAATTTTTCCTTTTGGCAAATCTTGACAAGGTGATCTGGTATTCCTTCTAAGGCAATTTTTGATAATATGTCGGCCTCGACGTTGTCCGCCCGAGAGATGTGCTCTATCTCATAGGCTCCGAATTCTGTCAGCATTTCTATCGCTTTCTCCTTATACTGGGCCATCCGGACGTTCTTAGCTTCGCAGGTGCCGGAGATTTGTCCGACTACTAACCGGGAGTCAGTCTTGATTCGCAATCGTTCTACTCCCAGCGTTTTAGCGAGTCGAAGACCGCCTAACACAGCCTCATACTCGGCTTTGTTGTTAGATGTTGGAAACAAATAGCTCAGGGCGTAGTAAATCCGGAAGCCCTCTGGAGTAATTAATGATTGCTATAATCTGCAAGCGCACAGAGTCAATCACAGTATAAATTCCTGGAGTATTCCAGGGTCGATCCCACGAAGAACACTATTAACTGTTATCTTAAATCATCAAATTGTTGATAAGGAAATTCGCAAATAAATAGAATTAATGTGATTTAAAAGAATATTTTTGAATTTTAAGCAGAGGGAAAATCCAATTGAGAAAAGATTAGGGATTTGGGGTTCACCTATTAGACAATTGACTAACTCTCCTAAGTATTGATTCTTATTATTATAGTGATGATTGCTTCAAATATATCCTAATACTCCGTCGAGCTACTAGGTTGTATCTAATTAACTGTGATCATCCGTCGATATCTCACCAACATTAATTGAACCCATTAAGCTACAATCAAATATCACCACAAATACCTAAAGCTATGTCTAGTTTAGATCAATTGTGTTTATCTTACGAGTTCTAGGTTCATAATTCACCTGTCAGTTCTTCTTATGAACCCTAATATTAGAAATATGCAATGGCCAGTCACACAATCCACAATTAAAATACATAAAATAAATATAATCAAGTTCAATTATTTAATTGAAATTATGAGAATCAACACATGAAAAATAGTCAATTAATCTAATCTAGGCTAATCCAAATCCCTAATTAAAGTTCTAGCCAATAATCATAATTATATGCATAAATTGTTCAATAAATAGTATTATGGAAATTTAAACAAGAATAAAGATAGAGATGAAGGAAAATAATTCAAGCCTAAGAAGAAGATAGCCGCGATTAAAGCTCGAAAATTCCTTGCGATGGAGTCTTGAATCTCTTCGCTCCTGCTACAATTTCCTCGCCGAACCGCTGCTGCCCCCCCCCCCCCCCCCCCAACTTCCTCCTTTCTACTGTTGCGCACGTCTTCGCTTTTATATTATGTTCTCTCCGTTTCGCATTGTGCTCTGCCCAAAACCGAAAACAAAAAACCCTAAACCTTATCTCTATCTTTCTTTTATGCTGCGCAAATCCCAATTTAATTACCCTTTTTCTTTTTCCTCTCTTTGCTGCGCTAATCTGTAAAAGAAACAAAGCCAAAATTAATTAAAAGCCTAACAACCATAGCCTAATCACTACTTAATAACACTTAATTAATAAAGAACTATTTAAAAATTGAAGATATAAAACTACTAAGTAAATTTAATACTATAGATAAAATAAAACTCTTATTAATATTAATAAAAATGTAACATTAGCCTAATATTTATTAAAACCAATCTAAACTAATAACATATAACTAAATATAATATCTATTATAAAATTAACCCTAAAACTTAATTTAATTATGCAAAAACACTAACTAAAATTACTCTAAATAATGCCTAGAAATTAAGCTTATCAAACATCCCCACACTCAAGGTTTTGCTTGTCTCCAAGCAAACTTATGCAATGAAATCAAACTACCAACCATAACCATGTCAACTAGGCATTCAATTTAAGGGCATGGTGAACACATAATACTTCATGAGAGTTCAAAGTCATATGCACACAAGACAATAGAGAATAGTAGTCCTCACGGTTGTTCACTCAATCTCTCATATAAATATGTATAAGAAAGGTACACAACATCCTCTATTGAGAGTGCACTTGCCATAGGCTTTCTTGTCCACCAAAACTCCACTACCAAAATTATATGAAAAACACGAGTCAAAAGGTCTTTATTTCCGGGTTGTAATGGGGCCAAGGGTATGTGATTTAAGAAAGAAAGGATATAAGGAAATACAAATAAAGTCCAAGGGATCAGTAGAGTCATAATTTCACCATATCAAGAGCACGAACTCGTATTCTACCCATACAATGATATCACTGTTTCATTCCCCCTCATCCTTTTCACTAATAAACAACTTTCAAAACCTCCATCTCTTTTTCATCTTTTTTTCCATTTTCATTTTTTCCTTTTTTTTTTTCATTTGTTTTCTCTTTTTTTTTTCTTTTTTTTTCCTCTTGTTTTTTTCTGGTAAAACCGAATAAACACCTCATCATTTCCACATAATCCTCAATAGTACTCTTCCCATAATCTTCAAATTTCTATCATGCCTTCATTGCTCACAAATTATTTTAAGAATAAAATGAGCACAAAAGTTTGGGCTAACAAGATTTTTCAACCCACAAAATAGAACATATCATTTTGTTCATTTTTTTTTTCATTTTCACCCCCTTTGATCACAAACAATTCTTCACTCAAAGAAAACCAATTGTACAATCACCTTTCAACTCCAATCTCACCCATACTTCATCACTTTTGGTCATCTTGCACAGATAAATGAAATAATGACTTCTACTGACTCAAGGACGGGTTAAAAGGCTTCTTTTTTATGAGCAAAGGTTCTTTGGGATTGGCTAATGAAGAAAAATGTCTTATATTTATTTTAAAGCTCAAAGTGGTTCACTAGGGGAAAGATAACATGTATAAGGATGTGGTCATTTTAAAGGCTATAAGGCTAAATCCTAATGCCTAAATCATTCTCGTGTCATCATATAACATGTAGTTCTGAAATGGTATAAAGCAAGTTCTAGAAGTAACATAATCAAAGAAGGCAATAAACACTCAAAATGAAAATAAGTTGCAGTGGGCAACTTCTAGGCTCAAAAGCTCACGGTGTGACAGAATTTGACTACTAACTCTATGCAAGCATACATATAGCCAAACACATTCATTGATATTATGCACTCCCAAAACACTAGAACTTATCTCCTAACCAACATAGTCATTAGATGGCAGTTTTTAAACTTTATTTTGCAGAAAAATGAAGGGAACGATGCAGAAAATTAGTTCAGAAAAATAGAAAAATGCATGCAGAAAATTCCAGAAAAATGCAGAAAAAATAGAAAAATGCATGTAGAAAACACCTCCTAAACTTTCCCTTCCCCACACTCAAACTCAACATTGTCCTCAATGTTAAATATAAATGCAGGTACGAGAATATGAAATAAACAGGAAACTCCCCTGTTAGTTGCCAATTCCTTCAGGGAGGAAAGTGATCGTGTCAAAATAGGCAACCGTTTCCCCTTCTTTGTAGTGCTTGAGTCGTTGTCCATTGACTATGAAAGGCCTCTTCTCAGCTCCTTCAATCTCTATGGCTCCATTGGAATGAACTTTAGTGACCACAAAAGGACCTGACCATCTAGACTTCAATTTTCCTGGAAAAAGTTTAAAGCGTGAGTTAAATAATAAAACTTTCTGCCCAACTTCAAACTCTCGTCTCAAGATCCTTTTATCATGCCACGCTTTGGTCCTTTCCTTGTAAATGCGTGCATTCTCATAGGATTCGCGACGTATCTCATCCAACTCATGCAACTGTAGTAATCGTTTCTCACCTGCAGCTTTCAAATCAAAATTCAAAGTTTTAACTGCCCAATAAGAACGATGTTCTAATTGAACAGGAAGATGACATGATTTACCATAAACTAGCCTATAAGGTGACATCCCTAAAGGCGTCTTATAGGCGGTTCTGTATGCCCATAATGCATCAAGTAATTTCAAAGACCAATCCTTCCTCGATGAAGTAACTGTTTTTTCCAAAATTCTCTTAAGTTCACGGTTAGAAACCTCTACTTGACCACTTGACTGAGGATGGTATGTGGTCCCGTGCTTGAGATGACAACCGTATTTAAACAACAAAGCTTTAAATTGTGAGTTCTTAAAATGCACTCCATTGTCACATATAAAAGCTCTAGGAACACCATAGTGTGAGAAAAGATATTTAACAAATTTAATTACACTACTAGCGGTGTTATTAGGCAATGCGATTGCCTCTACCCATTTGGAGACATAATCAACAGCTACCAATATATAAGACTTACCATGAGAAGGTGGAAAAGGTCCCATAAAATCTAAACCCCAAACATCAAAAAGTTCTACCTCAAAGATTCCATGTTGAGGCATTTCGTGTCTTCTCCCAATTGTACCTGTACGTTGGCATCTATCGCATGCCATGACGTAGCTCTGTGCATCCTTGAACAAAGTTGGCCAATAAAAACCACTTTGTAAGACTTTGGCAGCAGTTTTGTTACCTCCATGGTGTCCACCATATGGAGAAGAGTGACAGTGATAGAGTATTTGGACCATCTCCTCTTCAGGTACACATCGCCTAACAATCCCATCAGCACATCTCCTGAAAAGCAACGGTTCATCCCAAAAATAGTGCTTGATTTCTGAAAAAAACTTCTTTTTCTGGTAAGTACTAAAATCATGTGGAACAATGTTAGCAACCAAGAAGTTAACAAAATCAGCAAACCAAGGTACAACATTATCCTTAATAAACCATAGTCTCTCATCAGGGAACTCATCATTTATGGACTCCTCAACATTAGATTTTTCCACATGTTCCAACCTTGACAAGTGGTCAGCCACTAAGTTTTCAGTTCCTTTCTTATCTCTAATTTCCAAGTCAAATTCTTGCAATAACAAAACCCAACAGATCAATCTAGGTTTGGAATCTTTTTTAAGAAACAAATATTTAATGGCTGAATGATCTGTGTAGACAATTACCTTCGATCCAACAAGATAAGAGCGAAATTTGTCAAGAGCAAAAACAATGGCTAAAAACTCTTTTTCAGTAGTTGCATAATTAATTTCAACATCATTTAATACTTTGCTTGCATAACAAATCACATGCAACTTTTTATTTCTTCTTTGTCCCAAAACAGCACCTAATGCAAAATCACTAGCATCACACATAAGTTCAAAAGGTAAAGTCCAATCAGGTGCAACCATAATAGGGGCTGAAATTAAAGCTTGTTTAAGGCTATTAAAAGCCTTTGAACATGCATCATCAAACACAAAAGGGACATCTTTAACCAACAAATTACAAAGAGGTTTGGCAATCTTAGCAAAATCTTTAATGAACCTCCTATAAAAACCAGCATGATCTAGAAAACTTCTAATAGCTATTACCGAAGAAGGGGGAGGTAACTTTTCAATAACCTCAACTTTAGAACGGTCTACCTCTATTCCTTTAGCTGAAACTTTATGACCTAACACAATGCCTTCAGGTACCATAAAATGGCATTTTTCCCAGTTAAGCACAAGATTTGTCTCTTCACAACGTTGTAAAACACGAGTCAAGTTAGCTAGACAAGTATCAAAAGAATAACCAACTACTGAAAAATCATCCATAAAAATCTCAATTATATCCTCAACCATATCAGAAAAGATTACCATCATACATCGTTGAAATGTAGCAGGTGCATTGCATAAACCAAATGGCATCCTTCTATATGCAAAAGTACCATATGGACAAATAAATGTAGTCTTTTCCTGGTCCTCGGGGGCAATGGGGATTTGAAAATAACCTGAATAGCCATCTAAAAAACAATAGTATGCATAGCAAGCTAACCGTTCTAACATCTGGTCAACAAAAGGTAAAGGAAAATGGTCTTTACGGGTAGCTGCATTTAGCTTCCTATAGTCTATACATACTCTCCAACCTGTGACAGTTCTAGTAGGAATCAACTCATCTTTATCATTTTTAACAACAGTGATACCACCCCTTTTAGGAACAACCTGTACATGACTAACCCATGCACTATCAGAAATGGGATAGATAATACCTGCATAAAGAAGCTTGTGAATTTCAGCACGTACCACTTCTTTCATGTTAGGATTAAGGCGCCTTTGACTATCCACCCTTGGGGTATGATTTTCTTCCATCAATATCCTATGCATAAAAATTGAGGCACTAATCCCCTTAACATCAGCAATAGACCACCCTAAGGCAATCTTAAATTGCCTCAATATTCTCATTAGTTTTTCTTCTTCTGCAGGAAGCAAATTAGCATAAACAATCACAGGAAAAGTATTATTTACACCCAAGAAAACATATTTCAAATGTGATGGAAGTGGTTTAAGTTCAAGTTGAGGTGGTGTTTCATTAGAAGGGAGTGGGAAAGGGTTGCCACTACCTAAATCTTCATATTTCCTACTAAGGTGTGTAGGCAAATAACCTTGACCTTCCAACCTCATCAAAGACTCAACAAAATCAGATTCTTCTTCTTCCATTTCTATACTATAAGTGCAAGACATGTTTCCAACGATTCACTAAATGAATGCTTAACAAATGTTTCTTTTGAAAGATCATCAATAACATCAACAACAAGACATGATTCATCAAAAGACGGGAACTTAACAGCTTTAGAGATAGAGAATTCCTCTTTTTCTGTTCCTACTCTAAAAATCAATTTGCCCAAAGGCATATCTATTATTACTCCTCCTGTCAACAAAAATGGTCTACCAAGTATAGGAGATGTATCTGTATCACTACCCATATCAAGAATAAGGAAATCAGCAGGAAAATAAAATTTACCAACTTTTACCAATATATCCTCCACTACTCCAAGCGGGTACTTGACTGATCTATCAGCAAGTTGAAGAGAGATTGTTGTTGGCTTCATTTCAGCTATTTCCAACTTATTGAAAAGAGTTAAAGGCATAAGGTTAATACTAGCACCTAGATCACATAAGCATTTATCAACAACAGTATTACCAATAGTGCAAGGAATAGAAAAACTTCCTGGATCCATTAGCTTAGGAGATAATTTGCTTTGTAGAATAGCACTACACTCCTCATTTAAGTGCACAGTAGCAAACTCTTCCAATTTCTTTTTATTAGACACAATTTCCTTAATGTACTTGGCATAAGATGGCATACTGGCAAGTGCTTCTGCAAAAGGAATATTAATTTGCAATTTTTTAAAAACCTCTAAAAATCTTTTAAAGTTATTGTCATGGTTCCTCTTTTGTAACCTTTGTAGATATGGAATGGGGGGTACATAAGGTTTTACTGTAGAGGAAGTGAGGTTTTGATCACTATAATTCTCTTTAGGAACTTCTTCCTCTTCTTTATCACTCTCTTTTTCAACCCTCATGGGTTCATTTTTTTTCATAATTTCATTCAATATCTTACCACTTCTCAACGTGACAGCCATAGCTCCTTCCCTAGGGTTTATTTCAGTGGTACTAGGAAACTTACCTCGATCCTTTTCTGCAACCAATTTAGCCAACTGACCTACTTGCACTTCTAAATTATGAATGGATGCTTGGTTGGACTGAGCAACCTTATCAATTTTTACATCCATTTTCTTCATCATAGTGTCCTGGCTAGCCATGTATTGCATGAACATCTCCTCCAATTGAGGCTTTTTCTCCTGAGCAGGAAGTTGAGACTGTTGTGGTGCAGGTGGCTGCTGGAAAGGTCTGTATTGCTGCTGCTGGAATCCTGATGGTCCTTGTTGCTGGAATCCAGGTGGTCCCATTGGTCTTGCATTACCTTGATCTCTCCATGAGAAGTTAGGGTGCTTTTGCCAACCTAGATTATATGTATTAGAAAATGGATCATTTCTTGGTTGTTGCCTACCCATGTTGGATCCCATGTAATAAGCTTCCTCATAAGATGGTTGTGATGACTCTGCATTCATACAAATAGAAGAATTATGACCATATGTATTGCAATAAGAACAAAATTCTCTATCCGAACTATCACGAGTCATCAATAAGTTCATCTGTTTAGTCAATTCAGCCACTTGTGTTGTCAACTCAGATTGTGTGCTAATTTCATGCACAGCAGTCCTTCGACCTCTCACTGCCTTTTGTCGAGAATTAGTAGCTAAGCTCTCATAGATAGCTTCTAATTCATCACTATTTTTATCACCTGTGTATCCACCTGCAGCAGTATCTACAAGAGACTGACAATTAGGAGTTAAACCATCATAAAAGAATTGTGTCAACAATAACAATGGGAATTGATGGTGTGGACATTGTGTCAAAAGCAATTTAAAACGATCCCATGCTTCATGAAATAATTCACCCTCTCTTTGAGTGAAAGTGCATATCCTACTCCTATAGTCCATTGTCTTTTGAGATGAATAATATTTAAACATGAAAGCATTGTAAACATCATCCCAAACTCTTAAAGAACCCTCTGGTAAATTTAACAACCACTGCCTAGCATCGCCCCTCATGCAATATGGAAAACATTTCATTCTAAGCTCTTCTTCAGACAAATTATTTAAAGGTAAAGTTTGTACCGTACTATAGAGCTCTCGCATGAAACCCAAAGCATATTCACTTCCCAAACCGTTAAACGTAGGGAACATATTCAGATGGAAAGTCTTGAGTTCATAATTTCTAGCTGCATCAGATAATTGAATGCAAGAAGGATTAACAGCTATTACCGGTCTTTGGATGTCTCGAAGACGTGGTTGAGCTGCTTGATTTTGAGGAGGTGGAATTATTGGTGGTACGGGGTCATCCAGTTGACCCACTCTATTATTTTCAGCCATTTCAAGCCGCCTTCGTACCCTGTTTTTTCTGCAAGTACGCTCAATTTCAAGATCAATAGGAAATAATTCCGCGTTTTTATGCCTTAGTGAACGCCTTAAGTTCATAAACAGAATAAAATAAAAATAGGAAAAACAAAAACTTAGTAAAAAAAATAAGAATAAAATAATAACGAACCTAACAACCTAAATAAATCAGAAAATAAAAACTTAAAGAAAACAGCTTAATAAAGTGTTCCCTGGCAACGGCGCCAAAAACTTGATTGCTATAATCTGCAAGCGCACAGAGTCAATCACAGTATAAATTCCTGGAGTATTCCAGGGTCGATCCCACGAAGAACACTATTAACTGTTATCTTAAATCATCAAATTGTTGATAAGGAAATTCGCAAATAAATAGAATTAATGTGATTTAAAAGAATATTTTTGAATTTTAAGCAGAGGGAAAATCCAATTGAGAAAAGATTAGGGATTTGGGGTTCACCTATTAGACAATTGACTAACTCTCCTAAGTATTGATTCTTATTATTATAGTGATGATTGCTTCAAATATATCTTAATACTCCGTCGAGCTACTAGGTTGTATCTAATTAACTGTGATCATCCGTCGATATCTCACCAACATTAATTGAACCCATTAAGCTACAATCAAATATCACCACAAATACCTAAAGCTATGTCTAGTTTAGATCAATTGTGTTTATCTTACGAGTTCTAGGTTTATAATTCACCTGTCAGTTCTTCTTATGAACCCTAATATTAGAAATATGCAATGGCCAGTCACACAATCCACAATTAAAATACATAAAATAAATATAATCAAGTTCAATTATTTAATTGAAATTATGAGAATCAACACATGAAAAATAGTCAATTAATCTAATCTAGGCTAATCCAAATCCCTAATTAAAGTTCTAGCCAATAATCATAATTATATGCATAAATTGTTCAATAAATAGTATTATGGAAATTTAAACAAGAATAAAGATAGAGATGAAGGAAAATGATTCAAGCCTAAGAAGAAGATAGCCGCGATTAAAGCTCGAAAATTCCTTGCGATGGAGTCTTGAATCTCTTCGCTCCTGCTGCAATTTCCTCGCCGAACCGCTGCCCCCCCCCCCCAACTTCCTCCTTTCTACTGCTGCGCACGTCTTCGCTTTTATATTATGTTCTCTCCGTTTCGCATTGTGCTCTGCCCAAAACCGAAAACAAAAAACCCTAAACCTTATCTCTATCTTTCTTTTATGCTGCGCAAATCCCAATTTAATTACCCTTTTTCTTTTTCCTCTCTCTGCTGCGCTAATCTGTAAAAGAAACAAAGCCAAAATTAATTAAAAGCCTAACAACCATAACCTAATCACTACTTAATAACACTTAATTAATAAAGAACTATTTAAAAATTGAAGATATAAAACTACTAAGTAAATTTAATACTATAGATAAAATAAAACTCTTATTAATATTAATAAAAATGTAACATTAGCCTAATATTTATTAAAACCAATCTAAACTAATAACATATAACTAAATATAATATCTATAACAAAATTAACCCTAAAACTTAATTTAATTATGCAAAAACACTAACTAAAATTACTCTAAATAATGCCTAGAAATTAAGCTTATCAATTAACATGACTCCTCCTCCGCAGTGTTGTCGGCTTGCCCTTCCATCCGCGTGTAGCTCCCACCATTCGCTTGGGCTATCTTCCTTGGTGCTCTCTTTCTCGCCTTCCCCTACTGTGCATTCGACCAAGAAGTCGGCCAAGGCTTGCCCTTTTATGGACGGTCGTGGTTGATACTCGATCCCGTACTGGGTAGTTCCATGGCCCATTTTACCAGTCGACCTGACGATGTAGGGTTCCGCAATACGCTCCCCAGAGGTTGATCGGTTAGGACTCGGACGGTATGGGCCTGGAAATAGGGCGCCAACTTGCGCACGGTGATTACTAGTGCATAAACAATTTTTTCCAAGGCTGTGTACCGTGTCTCGGCGGCCTTTATGGAGCGGCTTACGTAATACACCGGGTGCTGGGTACGTTCTTCTTCCCGAACCAGTACTGAGCTTACCGCCTTGGGGGAGGCGGCTAGGTATAAGAATAAGGGCTCGCCCTCCTGAGGGGTGGACAACACCGGAGGTGTAAAAAGATACTGCTTCAGTTCTTCGAACGATTGTTGGCACTCGGTCGTCCATATAAAGCCTTCCTTCTTCTTCATGGCCTCAAAGAATGGTATGGTTTTGTCCGCCGCCTTGCTCAAGAAGCGACTAAGGGCAGCCAGTCGACCAGTTAACCGTTGCAAATCTTTGACGGTGCTGGGAGGCTGCATGTCAATGATGGCCTGAACCTTTTCAGGGTTGGGTTCGATGCCTCGTTTTGTCACCATGTATCCTAAGAATTTTCCACCTTGCACCGCGAAGGCACATTTCTTTGGGTTTAGTCGGAGATTATACCTTAGCATCACCCGGAAGCAGTCGGCCAAATCTTCCGCGTGCTCGATCTCTTCTCGGCTTTTGACTAGCATGTCGTCTACGTAGGCCGCCATGGACTTCCCCAGCAGGTCTTGGAATAGTCGGGCTACCATCCGAGTGTAAGTGGCCCCAGCGTTCTTGAGTCCAAAGGGCATAACTCGGTAACAATATACCCCATCCAGTATTAGGAACGCGGTTTTCTCCTCGTCGGCCGGGTGCATGAAGATCTGATGATACCCTCTAAAGGCGTCCATGAAGCTTAGAAGAGCCGACCCTGCGGTCTCGTCGACCAGCTGATCGATCCGTGGCAAGGGGAACGGATCCTTTGGGCAGGCCTTGTTAAGATCAGTATAATCCACGCACATTCGCCAAGCTGGGGGCTTCGGTACGAGGACTAAGTTTGCCAACCACTCCGGATATTTAACCTCCCGGATGTGACCCGCGGCCAGCAGCGTGCTCACCTCTTTCTTTACGAACTCCCTCCTGTCGTTGGCGAGATACCGCTTTTTCTGTATGACCGGCCGATGGTCCGGATCCACGGCGAGTCGGTGGGCGATGATGTATCGGTCGACGCCTGGCATATCCTCCGGACCCCAGGCAAAGACTAGTCGGTGCTCTCGGAGTACTCTGATAACTTCCTCTCGTATTTCCTCAGGGAGACCGACCCCAATCCTGACCCGCCTGTCTGGCTTTTCAGGGTCGATCTCAACCTCTTCCAATTCCACGGCCGGCTCCGGGCGGGGTATCATTGCTTTCTTTGGGGGTTTTACCGAGATCTCATGGACTTGCATTTCACGCTTGCCCATCCCCCTACAGGCCTGTAGATAGCATTCGCGGGCGACTCTCCTATCGCAACGTACCGTTCTTATCCCGTTCGGTGTGCGGAATTTCAAGCAGAGGTGCTCAATGGAAATTAGTGCTCCTAGATCCTCCAGGCCTGGTCGGCCGAGTATGGCATTGTGTGAGCAGACTAGGTCCACCACAATGAACTTCATGCTGAGCTTCTGCACGTCGGGATAACTGCCAACTTCCATCGGTAAGGTGATGAATCCCTCTACCGAGTCTTCGGTGAAACCGGCAAGTGGCGTCTTGACCGGGCTCAGCTGTTCTCGGGTTAATCCCATTTTTGTGAAAGTCTCGAGGTATAGCACGTTGACACTGCTCCCGGTGTCGACCAGGATCCGTCGAACGACTACCCCATTTACGTCCATCGCTATGACCAGGGCGTCTCGATGCGGTGTCTCCCCCGTGGGTAGGTCTTTGTCAGTGAACGTGATGGGCTCCCGGCACACTTTCTTCGAACCTTCTTCGCGCCTGTATACTGTACTGACATACAACTGTCAAGCCCAGGCCTTTCTGGTGTTCGCCGAGTCGCCCCCTTCTGGTCCGCCGATTATCATGTTAATAACTGGCTTTTGACGCCACTGGGCCTCCTCTTCCTCGGTCGCGGGCTGCTGGCCGCGACTGCTCTCAGCGGCGACTGCGGGGTCAGTGTCTTCCCGCGCCGCCGACCTCCGCCTCCACTGATTAGGAGGCGGGGTCCCTTGTTGGATGATTCCTTCCATGATCTTTTTCAAGTAAAAGCACTCTTCCGTGCTATGAGTGTAAGATTTATGATAACGGCAGTATTTAGAGTTTTTACCTGTCTTTTCGTTCGTTACGCGATCGTCAGTCGGCGGGGGCGGAGGTGGAGCGACCGCTTATACCTCGTGTACCGGGTGTTGAGGAATAGTCCTATAGGGATGAACAATAGGCTTGTCATAGGGACGCCGAACTTCGGGTCGCCGGGCGCCTTTCCTTGGCCTCCGCACGGGTCCTCTTTCCACCGGCGGATCCTCCGACTTCACGCTGTCGTTTATGCTTCATAGCCTGCTCCGTGTTAGCCCTCTTATTAGCCATGTGTATGGCTTCCGCGTAAGTGGACGGGCGATTATCTCGCAGATCCCGGTATAATTGCCCGGATCGCAAGGACTTGATGAAGAAAGTGAGTGCAGTCTGGTCTTCGACTTCCTCGATAGACTGGATCTCTTTTTGCCATCGAACCAAGTAGGTTTTCAGGGCCTCACCTTCCTCTTGGTGGACGTCTCCCAGATGAGTCAAATCCTTCTGTGGTTTGATGTTGGCCGCATAATGGCTCATGAAGCGATCAGCCAGCTCCTCGAAATTGTGAATCGATCCCGGAGGCAGCGCCACTAACCACCCTTGTGCCGAGCCTTTTAGCGTGGGTAAGAAGGCGCGACACATTAACGGGTCTCGGACTCCTAAGACTTGCATCTTGGCCTGATAACTGAGCAGATGCTCGCGTGGGTCTCCGGACCCGTCAAAGGTGGCTTGTTCTAGGAATTTGAAGTCGCCGGGCACTTTATAAGACATGATCTCGGAGGAGAACGGCAAAGCAATGAGAAACATTTGCCCCGGGGATTTAGTTCTTCCCCCCACTTGTTCCTTCAGATTTCGTACCTCTCGGGCCAATTGGGCCACATCGCCTCTATTGCGAGTATGATTTCCTGTGGATTCGGTACTCTCGCCGACTTCCGATTCAGCTGGTCGGTCATCATTGCGCGTGAGACGCTCGGTCCGTCGTGCCCGAGTCCTGGTTCTCCTGGTGCGGGTTCTTTCGCGACCGGCCTCTTGATCTCGGGGGCTTGCTGGTGCGCGGCTGGGCTCCCTTTCCCCTAGTCGTTCTCGTGCGGATTGCCGTCTGGCGTTCGGACCCAGCCTCGAGTGAACCGATCGTACCGGTTGACTTTCCGCCCGCTGATTCTCTTGTCTGTCTTCCGTCCTCTAGGAAGGTTGCTGATGACGAGGCATCGGTCGAGAGACCGACTGCTCCCTCGCTCCTCGACTTGCATCAGCGAAGGCTCGCCCGATTGCGTGGAGTTGCTCCGGGGTGAGAGGTATCATAGGTGGCTGCCGATTTACCGGTGCCGTCTCATTTTCCTGACTTTGGGCGTTTCATTGGTTTAACTGATCTCTCAGATCTGCTTCTGCTCCATTATCGCGGTTATTCGTTTGGTCTCGTCATTCTGACATGCTTGTGACGCTTTTTCGGTCGACTTCGGGACTCGCCCCACTCAGAGAGTCACGTAGCTCTTTGTATCGATCCCCACAGACGGCGCCAGTGTTGGTTTTTGGGTTTTCGGGCCCAGGGAGGTCCAACACAACCTTGGTTGGTGGATTCACCTTTCACAAATCTTTTAGCAAAGGAAGAGTAGTCGAAATAATTGCTAGAGTGTGTGTCTCTTCTTCACTGGGCATGGACTCGCCCCGATTACAAGGGTGGAGGGGCCTTTATATAGTAGGCGCCCCTCTAGCCAACTTAAAGGATATTAATTGCCGCTTTTAAGGCTAATTACAATTATAAAGCCGTTGGGTGCCGTTTACCGGGTCGGCCAACGGCTCTATGGACTTTTAAACATCCTGCTTGGCCGAGTCTTACGAGACGCCCGCTTTGAATACCTCCAACGGCTCCTGGACCGACTTAAATGCTACGCGGGACATTCTTCAACGGCTCTCTGGGCCGAGTCCTCTTAAATGAGGATCTTTGAATGCTTCCTAACGGCTCGGGGCCGGGTCTCTCCCCAGGCTTGGGCTTAGGCCGACTCCTGGACTCGGCCCAAGCCTCCACTGGGCTTCTTTCGCTACTGACCCATATCTCCTATCTTGGACTTATCTCTTGGGCCCATCTTCTTGGGCCGGGGTCCTCACCCCATCAGTGGTATTTGATTGATTGTTGACTATGGACGTCCTGTTGTTGAGGATGATCTTTGTAGCATTCTTGGAGTGGAACTCAACTCCATGGATGATGTTGGAATCTTAGATCTAGGCAAGAGATTGCTAGACCTAGGTAGCCTCTTATCCTCTTCATTTCACCGTCTTCGATCCGAGAGGGCAAGACCCGGAAAGAAGTGAGGGCAAAGTGTTTGCTTAAATGCCCCATAGAGAATGAGAATTCCTACGAGCGGCGTATAGACCGAATTGGCTACCCAATCGCAATCCACTGCTCTTGACTAGTAGCGCACAATCAAATCGCCGTAAACCTCCCATTTCAAGAATGACCGATCACACAATACAATCGAAACCCAATCCTATCCATCTTTCTCTCTCTAAGTAATTCCATGTTCTCAATCTACTCTCTTAGTTCTAAGTTCCTAGGCAGTCTACCAACGTCAAACATCCCATCTTGAATCGAGTCACTAAGTGTTTCAACAACCTCACCTTACCCATAGCTCAACTTCCAAGTTGTCATTCGTCAAGTGAACGACACTCTGGGTGATTCTAACTCCCCGTTTTATCATCTATCCCATATCAATCCCAATCGTACAACTTCATTCTTTTGACTACGCTTAATCAAGAACCACAAACTAAAAAGCGGGTTGTGTCAGCGAGGGGGGGGGGGGGGGTGGGGGGTGCAAATTAACTCCCAAAATTATTCTGAAAAGGCTTGACTCATGTATGCGGGCACGAATGTCGTCCGGAAAAGAAGCCACTAGATTTGGCCAAGGCAGAACCATGGCAATGGTTCAGTCGGCTCAAGACTATTCAATGCTTCTGGCAGCGACCGTTCTGAGTTTTAATTCATCAGTTACGAAATTAATTCCAATTTTGAATTTCGAATTTAAATCTCAAGTACTAGCCTGTTGTTTCAGGAGTTACAAAGCTGAATTTATATCAGTTTTAAATGCCATGTTTAATGCTATTCAACTCCTCAACCCCTATATAAGTTGTTGTAGAGCAGCAGAATTTTAACAACTTGATTACCAACGTTTTTAGCTCTCAAAATCTCTGTCTCTACTCTTTTCTTGCCTATTGTGTTCATCCCAAGCTCTTGTTCGTTTGGCTTCTAAGTTTGAGTGCTCATAACTTTAGAACCGTAGTGTGTTTTATCTTGGGAAACCTAGGTCGTAATGCTCCTAGCACCTTTGGGAGACGATAAATAAGGTTTTAAGGAAATAGTGATTTGCTCGACTCGTGCTAACCACCCACCCGAATTATCCATTCGTCCTTCCCATATTTTTCTAGTTTTTTTCCATAAAATAATAATCATTTTTCGTTGGATTATTATTGCGTTCTGCCAACATTATTTCCCAAAGTTATGACATTGATTCCATATAGTATTTTTGAAGGGACCACATGTTTCCCTAAAGTATTATAATCTGGCCATGCACACGACATACAGACTAATGGCACACGACTACACCTGTCCTCACAGTCCTCTATAATATAGTGGTCCTGATTATGTATTCAAATGAGGACCACTATATTATAAAGGACTGTGAGGACAGATGTAGTCGTGTGCCATTAGTCTGTATGTCGTCTGCATGGCCAGATGTAGTCGTGTGCCATAAGTTGTATGTCGTGTGCATAGGTTTGTTAATTAATAGAGCTTGGGTTCGAAACCTGATATTTACATGTATGCTAGTGTGCCATTGTGTATTAAACTGTGTGCATGATACTACTTTGTCGTGTGCTTATTATTTGTCCGCACAGTACTCTCTCTATATATTGATGTCCTAATGTTATATATATATATATATATATATATATATATATATATATATATATATATATATATATATATATATATATATATATATTGTGTGTGTGTGCGCGCGCGCTCAAACAGATGGAGGGCATGAAAGTAATTTATTCACACTTAAGATTAGACATGGAGGAAAAGTTAAATCAGAATACATACGAGGAATGACATATTGGTGGGACTACATGATTGTCGATGAGTTTCGGTTGATTACATTAAGGGAAAAAGTAGAAGAGTTTGGTTATTGCAATCTACAGGTGAAATTATTTCTAAAAATTGGGAGTGAGTTTACTGAGTTGGTTTCTGATTCTAAAACATGGTCTTTGGATAACTATTGTTTAGAAGCTAATCCTAGGGAGTTAGAAATTTGGGTTGTAGGTTATGAAGAAGAAACTGACAAAGATTCTAGAGATGATGAAGAAGATGAAAGTGATAAGGATGATGAAGAATTTTTGGAAGACTTTATTGATTCTGATTATGAGATGAATGAATGGATGAGAGATGATATGGAGTTTGAAAAATATGTTGATGCAACAATTGAGTATGGAGGTATGGGATTAGTAGTAGTTTGTGAATAGATTGGGTTGCATGCTACTATTGGATGTGATGATGAAGTTAATTTATCAGATGAGAACCCTGTGAGTGATGGTGAGAAAAAAGAGAGCAAATGGCCCATTTTTATACCAACTGAAATGACAAACCTATATTCTGCAAATGGTTAACATTTGTTATCAAGGAATAGTTTAAGCAAGCTATAGAAAATTATACTATCAACAATGGAAAATATTTAAAATTTTTAAAGAATGACAAGCTTAGAGTTATAATAAGTTATAAAGGTGAAGGTTTCCTGTGGAAAATCAATTGTAGGAAACTTCAAAATAGTTTTAATTGGAGAGTTTTAAGTTACAATGATAAATATGAAGGTTGTGGATGGGAATATGAAAACAAGTTGATCACTGCCTCTAAGTTATAGCACTTGGACACTTAAAGAGTTTCAAAAGAAAGTTAAAACTAATAACAAATACAACCTAACAACTAGGCAATGCTATAAGGCCATGTCACTTGCTAGGGTGATTTTAAAGAAGAATAAGAAGATCAAATTAAAAAATTGTGAAGTTATTGTCTTGAAATTGAGAAAACAAATCCTAAGTCTACTTGTATCGTAAAACTTAGTAATTTGGAAGAAATTGTAGGACAAAAGAGATTGTTGAGAATGTATGTACATGTGTTGGGAGGGTTGTAAGCAAGGTTACAAATACTACAGACCTATTATAGGGGTAGATGGTTGTTTGTAAAGGCAAAAATTGGAGGTCAATTACTCACAGCAGTTAGGATTGATGCAAATGTTGAAATACTTCCTTTGGCCTATGCAATTGTTGAAGGGGAAACAAAACAATCATGGATTTGGTCTTTAGAACATGTTAAAAAGGACTTGGAGATTTCAGATGTGCATAATGTGACCTTTATTTCTAACAAGCAGAAAGGATTAATACTTGAATTTGAGACTGTCTTCCCTTTAGCAAATCACATATTTTGTGTGCGACACTTGCACGGCAACATAAAGCTTGTTGGGTTCCAAGGTAGAGCAATAAAAATTTGTTTATGGGCAGCAACTATGGCAAAAACTATAAATAGTTTCACCCAAGCAATGAGGAATATTAAAGAGTTGGATTAGATGCCTTTGCATGGTTATCTAATAAACATCCTAGTGAATGGTCGATGTCTCATTTTTCCACAACTCCACAGTGTGATATCTTGGTGAACAACATTTCTGAATGCTTTAATTCTATGATATTAGTGGCAAGGAAACAACCACTAATTGCATGCCTTGAGGGTTTAAGGAAGCAAATAATGGTAAGACTGTTTGACTATAGAAAGAAAAAAAAAAAAACTAGTGCTTGGAAGTCTAAAATATGTCCTAGAATTGTTGCAAAGATTGAAGCCAATGAAAATGTTGTTGCTGGTTATTTGTGTGATCAATGTGATTATGAGTTATTTGAAATTAGAGGGATGTGGGAGGATCAACAAGAAGTTGATTTGGGTTAAAAATTATGCAATTGTGGGAAACGGCAGCTGACATGAATCCCTTGCAAGCATGCTATTCGTGCAATTTGGATGAAAACTAGCAAGGAAATAATAGTATATTATGTTAGCTCATTCTACTCAACAAATAGCTACTTGAAAACTTATGCAAGATCCATTAAGCCCATGTCTGGGCCTAAAGAATGGCCATTGACAGATAAGGAACCACCACTTCCACCATTGTATAAGGCATCAAAGTGTGGTAGGCCAAGAAAGCTAAAGGAGTCAAAAGATCCCACTAAAGTCCGTAGGAGTCAAATTAAGTTACATTGTGGTAAATGTAAAAGAACAGGTCATAATTCTAGAAGATGTCCAGAAGATCCTACTGTGAGAGAAAAGTTGGTAAGTTTAAAATTTCAATTTACAAATTTAATTACTTTACTTCACAACTAAATTTAATTTTACTTTGCTTATTATTATTTATAGCTAAATCCAAAAAAAAAAAAAAAAAAAAAGGTAACAACCAAAACGACACCGCAACCTCAAAATCACCATGCATCAACTACAGAAGTTAATCAAGGACATGAGAATGAAAGAGCTGATAATGAGCAACTTATGGATGGAGGATTTGATGCCGGAATTGCTGAAGTTATTGTAGTCCATACTCAGCCTGAGAATGAAGATGATGCCAATGTTCAAATTCCTCTTGTGGCTGCTTGTGAAGAAATCAATGTTCCAAGGAATAAAAAGAAAAGGTGTCCAAGATACCTATCATCAAAAGGACAACATCAATTCCAAAACAAAGGACTAGTGTTATGATGAAATATTAGACAAGATCAGACACTACTAATTGATTAAGCATTAGTATGAAATATTTTTGTATAAGAGGCCCCTTTTATTTTGTATAACATTGTTAATTGATGTACTAGGGCTCTTATGGCATATTACATGTTTGATGCATATTGTATGACAAATTGACACTTGAATGGTTTGTTTTGAATTAATAAGGTTATATGAAAATGTTTGTGCATTGGATGCAAATTTTAATTTTATTAAGGTGTTTGTGCATTGGATGCAAATTTTTATTTATTTCTTTATTTTAAAGGAAGTGTACTGTTTGTTTTGGAATGAGCCATTTGCCAATGTGTTTGCAGTGCGTTAATAGGGCTTGAGGAAGGGAGGGGGAATTACATCGATGATGGAGAAGAGGGAGGGAAATTAGGAGAGGTAATTAATCTGACCAAAAATAAAAGGAAATGAAATTACCATGTTAACCTTACTATTAATAGCCAACAAAAAGAATTCTTAACAGATGACTAAAGTGTGTAAAACCATCAAAGTGATGACTAAATAGAATACAAAAAGTCACTTAAGACTAAATTGAGTGAAACCACTATAGTTGAGGACTATATTGGGTATTAACTAATATTTAAAGTGTATTAGTGTAGTCAACAAGATTTGATCCTTAGGGCAACCACACATCAGTAGTTCTTAGGGGGGGGGGGGGGGGTGGCCTTGTATACGCAAAAAAGTTGAATTGTATATTAAATCCAAAGTGTCGGTTGCAATGAAGTATAATGGTAAGGGGTACAATCTCTAGATATAAGAAGTCCTCTAGTTCTCTACTGAAGTATGTCGAACTGTCCTAGTTCAATTCCTTGCTGAAGGGCATTCAGAGTTAAGTAAATTGTTCTTCCAGTTCTCAAATGGCATGATCCTCAGCACGAGTGTATTTCGGACGTGTTCTATATGATATCCTAGCAAGATTTCGACAGAGTTTCGGTATGCAGATTTAAAGAGCTATCTTTCCTTCAAAATGAAGCCACTATTTTTAGTGGTGAAGGTAGGAGAAATCTAACCATTAATTTAAATATTTGAATTAAATATGAAGAATTGTATCGGGACTCCATCTTGTCCAGGTTCATGATTCCATCCAATTTCAAATAATATCTAATTATCCAAAAATCTTCAAATTTATATAATCCACATATAATTCAATTATTATGCTTTGGACCAGGGTTCATATTGCATTGTGAACCTTCGTCCAAAAAATTATGTGTATGCAGTTAACACATTCTGTATTTGAAGTTAACAATTGTTGTACCTGTAAACAAATTGAAGGCATATAACATTGTAATTACAGACACATAACAAGATAACTACACACATAAATTGTTAACGGCAGGTACATAATATGTTAATTGCAGACACATAAGATGTTGGTTAACATATTATGTGTCTGCAGTTAACGTATTATGTACTTTCAGTTAATAGTTAATTGATCTGTAATTATCATGTTATGTGTTAGTAATTACCATATGATGTGTCTTCAATTTGTTTACAAGTATAGAAACCGTTAATTACATGTACAAAATCTAAAGGTTATTTTTGGACCAAGGTCCACAATGCAAGGTAGACCCTGGTCTATTGTATAATTTGCCCATATAATTTCGATAGGCCAAACCAAGCCAAACCCACCAATTAGGCAACTCAATTAATCCAAATAACCTGGTCGAACTTAAGTAAATACTCCGTACTTTATAATTTTGGGTTGAACAATCCAACAATCAATTAATCTTAATTAGGTAATTAAACCAATTAATAATTTACTGCGTCATTTAATCAACCTAATTAAATAAATATGTGTCTAATTAGTCCAATTAAAGTAATTAATTATCAACCAAGGCCCAATAATACACAAATTGACCCATTTAATTTCAATGCTTACAAATTTACCCTTCGAAACTTGCTTAGTGCACCTTAAATGCAGAGGGAATGAAGTTTCGAAAAATATATCCACCATTTGGTCCCGACTTATTTAACTTAGCCATACAAAACATCCTATTGTTTCAATTTAACACTCTATTTAAACATACAACTTTTAAAACTCCCCAAGCAGTACCATTGTTTGACTCATTTTCCACTCTTACATAATCACAAATACACCAACTGCCCCCCAACCCACACCTTGACAAATCGGCCTTAGAATTTCACCTGGAAATAGAGTCCTCATCTCTAGGGGTGTGTAAACTTTGGATAATTTTTGGTTAACCGACCGAACCGATAAAGTTCGGTTAACCGTTTTCGAACCGAACTTTTTCGGTTCGGTTAATGGTTAAAGGAATTTTTAAATTTCGATTAACGGTTAATTCGGTTCGAAAGGTCGGTTAACCGAAGTTTTTAATATATATAAATAATAATAATAAAAATATAAATACTAATTTGAATTTATGGATGTTTGGAGTTTATAATTCAATGTTTTTTATATTTTGTTACGAATTTATTATAATATGTATTTTATTTTAATTGAATTTATTATTTAAGGTGTTATTTTTAGAATTTTAAATTTTAGCTTTAAAAAGTTCGGTTAATCGGTTAACCGACCGATTAACTGAAAAAAAATTCGGTTTGGTGAATTCGGTAGACCAAACTTCTGTTCGATTAACGGTTAAAGAAAAAAAACTTCGATTAATTCGGTTCGGTTAACCGATTAAACACCCCTACTCATCTCACTATGACTTGTAACAAACTATAACGAGTGGCAAACCACAATAATTCCTACTCTATTCGCGATTCCATCAAGGACTACAACGACAAAATCGGAAATTGATTAGGATAAAACAATAAAACTTGAATTACAAACGTACTCAAACTCCTACATATCTCAACATTTCACAACTATAAATAGCTCAACAGTTTATCATTCTTCAAACCAAGAAACAAGGTTGGCTGCAATTGATCTCGCCGTGTTTCCATATTCTTTGTGATAAGGTAATTTTAATTTTCGCAGTACATTATCTTCTTGATTTTATTTACAGCTTTCACAACAAGAAAGGGAATAAGCAAAACAAGTGAGGCATTGGAATTTCAGGAGTGTATTCCGCCATTGCATGAACTCACGCTGCCGTTGAAAAACAATGGACTAGGGGCTACCTGAAAATAAATTTCTCGATACGTCTTCTACCGTTGTTAGACTCACACAACCAATCACCAACATCAAAGGAAAAAACGACTTGCATCGTAGAGCCACTGCCAGACGCATCTTTGGAGTCCCAGACGGCGCGGGCGGTGTTGCGGCCGACGGCGAGGTACATAACCTCGTCGGATAGAGAAGACACGAGAAGGGATAAGATGGCTTGGTCCTGCTGGACCCAAGCGGCGTAGGCGGGGTTCGCACCTACGGATGGTGGGTCGACGGAGGTTCCTTCGCCGGAAGTAGGGGAGGCTTCAACCACCGCCGGCGGACACGGGCAGCTGCCATCTACGTATCCAAGAAGACCTTGGCCGCGGAGGAAGGGGATCAATTGGGTACGCCAAAATAAGTAGTTGCGTGCCGTGAGTTTTAATGAGATGAAGTGATGGGCAGAGGTTAAGGGGTTTGGGTGGGTCGCCGGAGGGTGAGCCGCGGCGGCGGATGGTGTTCGCTCGGAGGAATCGACAGACATTGTCGATGAGACGATCGGAAAGAGAGACGATCGACGATATGGGTTTGTTTGAGTGTATCGGAGTAGGATCGGGAACCTGAAGCTATCTGATACTAGATGAATGTTGTAATTGAATTCAGACAGTTACAGGATAGATACAATATACTAGTACAACTGAACTACCGTAACTTAGCCCTGTAGACTAGGAATACACATAACAATATAACTAATATATCTCATAGTCGCCACTGCTACTATCGCTCCTTAGCTGAGGAGGGCGTACTTGACTTCACGTTGAAAGACGCCGAATAGCTTCAAATTAAAGGTCACTAGGGAACTTGCCGGAGCTTGACAAAGAATAGCACTACTTCAAAAGGCTTTGTTTTGTTTATGCTTAGTTAAGATGGTAACTAATAAATATACTTCTGACATCATGAGTCCACAGCTAAATTGAAATTAAAGAGCCGATATAACACCCCGTGTTACGAATTTCAAACCCGGATTAATTATGTAATTAATCCCGTTAAGAATGGTTAAAAAGGATTTAATTTAGTGAAAATCCCCTTAATTAATTAATGAGGTCCACAATGGACCACGGACCCTTGCCTAAACTAGAGCTAAGTCTGTTAGGAATAAAGACAGTGGACATTTACCACTTAGATTCTAACTAGGATTCCTGAATCTATAAACAGGGCATTAGAGAGCACTTAGAACCCTTTTCCATCCATATTTACATCACACGAAAATCTCTCCCAGCCTGGGAATTCCCCATAACCAAGCCTTGGAAGATCAATTGAAGGAAAACCTTGGGAAGGAACTGTGGGAGCTAAGGAAGATTTAATTAAGGCTAAGAGGTAACCCATGTCTTACAAAACCTATTTTCTTTGCTATATCTTATTTATTGGCTCCTTTGTTAATCGTATGTATGATCTCGTGATTATTCCTTGATAGAGCTTATCTTAGGGTTTATGTTGTGATTGATTGATAATCTTGATGATCCTGATATTCGTATGTGGTTATATGCATGATCTTGTGTTTAGACATGTCTAGAGCTTGTCATTAGGGTTTATGTGATAGTATCTTGATGTTCTTGAGGTCCTTGGTGTTCTTGATTTACTATGCGTTCTAGTCTTGAATCTTGGCATGTTTAGGGTTTCCATCTAGAGTGTAATTGTGGTGCTTCTTGGGTTAATTCTTGTTGTTCAAGTTCATATTGTTGTTGATATGTGTTGGGATGTGTTTGGACTTTATTTTGGGTGAAAGGGATGAATTCTCGAGTTGGGAAAGTGCCAAGAAACACGTGTACCAGCGGGTAGTCAGTGGGGGGACGAACCCCCACCTGACCACCCATCGGTGTACCCGCTGGTACGAGGTCGTCCGCTGGCGGGAAGACGGCGGGTGGTTGTCCACCCGCTGTTCCGCTAGCTGGTACGGGTGGCGTGGTGTGTCATTTTCCCCCGTTTGTTGTTTCCACGTGCCCCGTTGTGCCCCATTGATGTTTGCGAGTCTAGTTTGATGGTTCGGGTACCGTTTTAGGAGTTGTGAGTCTTGATTATTGAATGTAGTTTAAGTTGGTGTCCCGTTGGCCTAGGATGAGACTTTTATGTTCCATTGAGATCCTTGTGCCCTTCCCTTGTTGTGGCATTGTGAATATTGAGTATTGGTATTGAGTATTGATCATTGTTGACTGTTGTTGTTGAATGTTGATTGTTATGTTGTTTTCGATGATGAGAAAAGAGATGTGATTGGTGGAAAAGATATGTTGGCGGTTTGGCACTACGAGTGCTCGGTTATTGTGTTATAGGCACAGACCATTTGATTATTGTGCTATAGGCACATATCATGTTCTGTAATGGCACCGCGGTGCTATTAGATCGGTGGTCTTGTTGGTGGTATGTCGGTGGGGAGCATGAGTGCTCCGGAGGGATAAGGGAGGCGATATAAGGGTGGCCTGGAGGTACAGGTTGGAACTGAAATAAGGTTGGAGAGGCGTGAAGGTTGGAACTTTGTATAAGGTTGGATCATGGACGTGTGTGCTGGTGTTATTGCTTATTATTTCTGAGCCTTGTTATTGCCTTGTCTTGTGGTTCTAGGTTGCATGCTAGTATCTTTATGTTGTTTTATTGTATCCAGTTTGTTGATGCGTCTCGAGTCTTGATCTCGGTTTAAAGCTAGAGTTGTTTAGGACTATATATGTATTCCTCAGTCTCAAAATGGTTTTCTTATATCTACTTATATTGTACTCAACGCGTGGGGGTAGGTTACTCAGCATTATTCGCTGATGGTTGTTACATCATATGTTTTTCAGGTACTGATCAGTAGCTTCGGAGCGCGCTAGTTGGACTCGTGGATTTAGCTTAGATAGCTCTAGTATTAGTTAGATGGCCTGTGTGCCTTGAATTGTATTTGAATATTGATTTGTGGATTATACTTGTTTAGTTAGTTTAGCTTGTGCATCTAGGTTCTCCAACCTAGATGTGGCATAGCACCCCGACTCTTATGCTTAGCTTCGGCTCTGGTTGGTTAACAATGATAGATTCGCCTTTATTTCATAAGCTTTAAATGTTTTAAAAATTAGGGGTGTTACAGCCAGGTTCTCTCATTTTTAGGGGTGGGCATAAATCGAGGAAGCCGATTTGTTTCAAATCCAAAAACAAGGAGAAATGGATATCCAACCCGTTGGCTAACCAGATCTTGGTTTTATTAGAATCGGGTAGGGTTATATTATTTGTAACCCAATCTGTCTGAAAATTTGAAATATGGTTTAGGGTTTAGGGTTACATATGTATCCGGTGTCGTTTAGTTTGTGTGTGTGTGTGTGTGTGTTAACACTCTTCTAATAACCCTAATCTCATTTGCTGCATCTCCTCCGCTCCTTGTTCTTGCTCTTGCTCTCTATTCTCTACTCTCTACTCCCATTTGAAGTTTGAAATATCTCTTTTCTCTCTTCTCAATTCTCTGACTTCTCTCAAGTCTCAACTCTCTTCTCTCGTTTTCTGCTTTCTCATCTCTTAGTTCTCTGATGAGTTCTTGACTCTCGATTATCTAAGACGCTGAGTTTGAGACTCTAGTCTCTGAAATTTGAATATCCCAAATATTTTTATAGTCTATATCTCACAGAGTCACATACTCCCATTATATTGCCCATTCCTGGTGGCCCGGTAACTTATGATGGAAGGTCGTAGCTTGCATTGCTTATGTAGTTGTGTGTGAAATACGAAGTCCTTATTCTCTAGAAATTTATTGGAGAAATGAAGTAATTATGAAGCTGTAATTTTATAGTTTTTTTGTGATATAATGTTATACGTTTTAGTGTTTTTTTTTTTTTTTTTTTTTTGTGATAAATTCCCTTGATATATCGCTATAATGGCCCATGATTTTTTGTGAAATTTCCAGTGTTGAAATGTCCCTTAAATGGTCATTGATTTTATCATGTAATTTGTGAAATTTCTAGAGTTGAAATGTCCCCTGAGTTTATCATGTAATACTAGTTTTACACGCGCATTGAATGAATGAGTTAATGTCCAATGTTTATAATTAGATAAATATTTGAAAGTATATCAATGCAAGATTATATATAAGAAGTTCATACATAAGTAATTTAATATTGAATTTGTTTATTTAAATATGTAACTCATAGTATATGAATACAATGTAATATAGGAGATTCATTATAATTGTTGCAAAGGGATCTAATATATTTAATGAATGCACATATATACAAGATCAATGAATGAATCAACGATACCAGTCCTTTAGGTGTTTTGCTCAGTGTTCATTTAGTTCAACCATTATTGTTGAATAAATAAATTATTATGGATAAAGAAATTCCTAATTTAAAGAATTTAGATGTAGTAAAAATTTAAAAATTTTAATTATAATGTAACACAAAGATATATATTGGGCGATTAGTAAATATGATGTAACCCAAAGATCAAAATGCTAAAAAAAATGTTTGGTTATTCAACAGTTTGAAGCAACAATTTGTTCCAAACCAGTGAACCACTAAAAATACAAACATTGCAATTTACGATATTTTCACGTAGCGTTTTTTAGAATGATTTCCCCAAAACACCTCTATATTAAAAAAAAAAAAAATTAGTGTAGAGCCATTTTGACTCCTTGAATAACAAGAGCCAGTTTCGCTGGCTCACTGCTTGCCCATCAACGGATGGGCAAGATTAATTTTTAATTAGAGCCTATAGGAGCCTCAAAGCTCCCATGCCACTTTTCCCACCGATGTGGGAAAAGTGGCAAAACTAAGGGGAGCCTTTTTTTTTGTTTTTTTTTTTTTGTTTTTTATTAAATTATTTTTTTAATTTTAATTTTATTTTTTAAAACTATTATTATTATTATTATTATTATTATTATTATTATTATTATTATTATTATTATTATTATTATTATTATTATTATTATTATTATTATACATTTTAATCTAAACGGTTAATTTTTTCAAATATCTTTTTATCAACCGTTGATATAATTCGCGGGTCATATCCGCTAATATAATCCGATAATTGCTGATTGTCAAACAAGGACATTGCGAGGTAGTTTCCCACTTCAATTTGTTGTGTGATTTGAATACTCTATATTTGTCGACAAATTCCTCAAGTAGTTAATATGATTGGCTTAATTATATTTTTTAAAGTTTTTCATGGTATTAATAAAATACTTGGCAAATAAATATATAGCATTATTTTGTATTATAACTTTGATATTTAATTAAAAAATAGTGCACAAAAAAGATAATAGACAATGTAGTGAATATAATCAATTGATGAATTTGAATGTAAAAAATATTTTTAACATCGGAGAAAAATAAAAACAATATAACTAATAAAATTATTTCTCTTAATTAATTTATTGATAATGAATAATTTATTTATTTTTATTAAGACATTATAAGGACAATGTAGCAAATATAATCAATTAATGAATTTGAATGTAAAGAATTTTATATTGGAGGAAATAAAGATAATATTACTAAAGAAATTATTTTTCTTATTTAATTTATTGATAATAATAATTTTTTTTTGAATAAAGGCATTTTAGACACATAATTCTAAATTAAACAAATGCATATGTATTATTTTTTGTTGTAGCTACTAAACTATTATTTAATTTAATAAAAGTAAAATAGAATACTAATTATGCCCACTTTGATTAGGATATGGTTCGAACCTAAGACATTTCTTATATTGAAATCAATGAGTAAGTTAACGGTGAACTAACAGAAATTAATGAGGAATATAATATTTAACGAAAAAGTTAATGGATAATCATATAATTAAGGAGAAATTAGGAAATCTCATGGAAAAAATAAAATCTGATCAATCTGAGCCACTCATTTGATTAAAAAATTTGACCATCATTTTTCTACCCATTACAGGCCTAACTCTGTTTGGCTCTTATTAGTATACTAGTTTTTTTACGCGCATTGCGCGATTGGGATAATGCCCAATTTATTTTGTTTAAATAAGTACTTTAAAGTATATATCAAGGCAAGATTATATTGGAATTGTTCATGCATAGATAATTTTATGTTGAATTTACGTATTTAAATAGGTAATTCTAAGTTTACAAATGCAAGATAATATAGTCAAGATTGATTATAATTGTCAATAAAATAATTGTATAGGTATGGTTGAAACCAAATACGGGACATAAGGGAGAGCGCATAAAATATTAAATATATACTAATATTGAAGAGCTAAATACTGATTGCCAAACAAGGACATTGCGAGGTAGTTTCCTACCTCAAATTGTTGTGTGATTTGAATACTCTTTTTTATCAATAAATCCCCCAAGTAGTTAATATGATTGGCTTAATTATATATATTTTTTAATTTTTTTAAAACAATTATTATTATTATTATTATTATTATTATTATTATTATTATTATTATTATTATTATTATATGTATACCCTTAGGTCATTTTACATGTTAATGTAAACAGCTAATTTTTTCAAATATCTTTTTACCAACCGTTGATATAATTCGCTGGTCAAATCCACTCACGCTAACCCTAACTGCTGATTGTCAAACAAGGACATTGCGAGATAGTTCTCACTTCAATTTGTTGTGTGATTTGAATACTCTCTTTGTCAACAAATCCCTCAAGTAGTTAATATGATTGCCTTTATTAATTATATTTTTTAAATTTTTTTCATGGTATTAATAAAATACTTGGTAAATAAATATATAACATTATTTTGTATTATAACTTTGATATTTAATTTAAAAAAAATAGTGCACAAAAAAGATAATAGTCAAGGTAGTGAATATATCAATTGATGAATTTGAATGTACAGACTTTTTACATTGGAGAAAAATAAAGACTATATAACTAATAAAATTATTTCTCTTAATTAATTTTTTGATAATGAATATTTTTTTTTTAATAAAGACATTGTAGGGACAATGTAGCGAATATTATCAATTGATGAATTTGAATCTAAAGAAATTTTATATTGGAGAAAAAATAAAGACAATATAACTAATGAAATTATTTCTCTTATTTAATTTATTGATAATGAATAATTTTTTTTGAATAAAGACATTGTCGACACATAATTCTAAATTAAAGAAATGCATATGTATTATTTTTTTTTGTTGTAGCTACTAAATTATTATTTAATTTAATAAGAGTAAAATAGAGTACTAATTATGCCAATTTTGATTGGAATGAGGTTCGAACTTAAGAACTTTCTTATTGAAATCAATGAGAAACTTAACGGTGAACTAACAGAAATTAACGGAAAATATAACATTTAACGGAAAAGTTAACGGATAATTATATTCATTAAGGATAAATTACTAAATCTTAAGAAAAAATAAAAATCTGATCAATCTGAACCATTCATTTGATTAAATAAATTGACCGCAATTTTTTCTACCCATTATAGGCCTAACTCTCTTAGTATATATATATATATATATATATATATATATATATATATATATATATATATATATATATATATATATATATATATATATATATATATATATATATATATATATATATATATATATATATATATATATATATAGAGGCGGGTTCAGGTGCGGCAGTGTCTTACGGTGCGGTTATTTCTTACGGTGCGGCAACACCAATAGTTCACCAAATATGCACCATCAACGTTAAGAAATACACCACACAAAACAGAGTAAACAGAGCCCTGCATCACCAAACACACACCATTAGGTGTGAGTAAAAACACCATACACTGTTCGGAAATACACCATTGGGGGTGGTGAGTTATATGGTGTGTTTTTTTGAGTCTGTGGTGTATTTTGTGATGTTTTATTACATTTCATTGGGGTGTGTTTTTATTACACTGTTGGTGCATATTGTTAACACTGTTGGTGTATTCTGGAATTTGACCGCACCGCCGCACCGTAAGACCTCGCCGCATATGAGCGCTCTTCTATATATATATATATATATATATATATATATATATATATATATATATATATATATATATATATATATATATATATATATATATATATATATATATAGAACTGTGAAGACAAATAATGGGCACACAGCAAATTACTATCAGGCACACAATTTAATACATAATGGCACACAAGTATACATGTAACCATCAGGTTTCGAACCCAGGCTCTATTAATTAACAAATGTATGCACGGGACATACAAACAGTGGCACACGACTACATTCGGCCATGCACACGACATACAGGCTAATGGCACACACTACATTTGTCCTCACAGTCCTCTATAATATACTTGTCCTCATTTGAACGCAAGTCTATATATATATATATATATATATATATATATATATATATATATATATATATATATATATATATATATATATATATATATATATATGAGGAAAAATCACAATCATCCATCAAAGCTCCTGCACACATTAACATACTTACATGCACACAGCGCGTAGGAGGAAAAAATCACAACCATCCATCAAAGCTCGTGCACACATTAACATACTTACATGCATACTGGGCACACTGCCAACAATATCTGGGATTAACTCGTGCACACATTAACATGCTTACATGCACATAGTTTGTATTTTAAGGGGAGATTGTATTTTAAGGAGGGTTTGTATTTGAAAATAATCCTATATATATATATATATATATATATATATATATATATATATATATATATATATATATATATATATATATATATATAGTAGAAGATGTGCAATTTCCAAATATTGGTAGAAGCCTCTAATTTTGAAATCCAGATAAATGATGAACTATTTAAGTGTCTGATTCTAGATTTCTTTGTATCATTGTATGTTTATGGATATGTGACCCTTAAGTGAAGCCTGTAATTATGAAATCTAGAAAAATGATGAATTGTTAAGTGTCTAATTCTTTATTTCTTTGTATATTTATGGATATATGACCCTTAAATGAAGTCCCTAATCTTGAAATCTAGATAAATGATGGACTATTTAAGTCCCTGATTCTGAATTTTATTGTATGTTTATAGATATATGACCCTTAAATGAAACCCCTCCAGTGTTGAAATCTAGATACATGATGAAATGTTTAAGTGCCTGATTCTGGATTTCTCTGTTTGTTTATGTGCAGACATACAATATTATGTTGTCATGCTTGACTATTTGAGATTCTTTAATATGTTTCCTACTATCTGTATTGATAATATTCCATGTGTTTAGATGGAAAGTATTAGTATGCATGGTAGTCAACCTCCAAATTCTTCAATTGAGAGAAGTATAGTAGTGGAAACCTAAACTGTTGACATTAATAATCAACAAAATGTTCATCCTCCTGTTGTAGTTCCTGCAAAGAAAAGTAAGCGGGTTGATGCCAGATCTAGAATTTCATATCATTTTGAAAGAATTTCTGATAGTAATGATATTATTATAAAAGGGAAGTGTATATATTGTGCCAAGATATATCAATGTGGATTTAGAATCATATGAGAACACTTTCTTAGGTGAGAACGTGAGAACAAATCGTGTGCATCCATCTAATATTTTTTAATGGTCTAGATTAGATTAAGTGTGCAAACGCGAATTAAATGTGTGCAAACGCGATTAAGTGTGTTTGCACACATTTAATTCATGTTCGAACACACTTAATCTAATCTAGACCATTAAAATTTTTTAGATGGATGCACACGATTTGTTCTCACGTTCTCACCTAAGCAAGTGTTCTCATTGGAACCCTACTCTATCAATGTGAATCAAAAATCATGGTACTTCATCCTTAGGAAACCACATGTTAAGTTATATGAAAAACTCTCACTCTAAATGTGACACCTCGTATTTTTCTAAAATAAAATATAGTCTCGATATTAAATATTTTTTATTAAAAATATTTATATATCTAGTTATTTCCAAAATGGGTTTTGGTTTATTTATTTTATAAATAAACTATTATTTATTTTGCTACCCAAATGCCTCAAAGCCCAAAAATGATTTTATTATCTAAGCCTACCTATAAGCCCAAAATATATATATATATATATATATATATATATATATATATAGGGAGGCCTTCAAGTAAGAACCCTTGGTTAGGTAAGAACGTAAGAACCAATCCAAACCGTGTATATTCACTCAATCAATGGTTTAAATAAAGTAAACAATTATATTTAGATCTCTATCATAATTAATTAAAAGGATACTAGTGTAATTTTATCCAAAGACCAATTATAAACTAATATTATAATTAGATTGATTCCAAGAATTTAGGAAGAGAAGATTAATAAGGAATCCAATTAGACTGCAAGTCTGCGACCGCCAAAACTGCGCAAGAGAACTACCGTCACCGTCGATTTCGAATTCGTGGCGTCTGTGTGCATCAGAATACAAACAATAAACTAGCAAGAATCTTGCTGCTATAGGATGGCAAGTGAAGAGTATGAAGGTAATAATAATATTTGAACTCTGTGTTGAATTGAATTCGATCATGCACAACGAATTGGGTTATACCCTGCCATTAGATGAGTTAATCAGCATCAAACTGGTGTGCGGCAATGCATGAAGAGATATCGTACATTATGTGCACACCCTTGTTTTTGCAATTTAGATAAATTCAAATTAAATTTGTTATAATGGCACGCAGTAAGACTCCAAGGTGCACAACGCACCATGGACATCCTTGGTTGGGTGTACAGACGTCTCTTTACGAGGGCATACTGGAAATCACGTGTGCGAAGAGTGGATGAGTCCTTCGACACATCTCAAACTCTGAATGCGTGATTACCGTGTGTGCACCGACGTGTTCACGACTGTGCCAGATGCTCAACAGTACCCTAGGAGCATGCACGTTAGACCAACTAGGTGTGCCACACTGCAAAAATTTACAGTGAGAAAATAAATTGGCACACTACAACACTGAAGCGCTCAAACGGAACTCCTCAACGTGGGTTGTGTGCACACTCCAGTGCACATAACATACCGCGTGAACAAAGAATGATGGTTTCGTTTTACGCACCCCAACCTCAGTTGGCGGGATGATCGTGTGGGCACTAGCGAGGTTATGATTGTGCCAGATAGGCAAAAGGAAACCTGCTATAGTGCATGCCGGTTATAATGTTTGTGACACATTGCTTAAATATATACTAAGTAAATAATTTTCCAAATATATACTAAGTAAATAATTTTCCAAATATATTCTAAGTAAATAATTTTCCAATGCCCCACAGGTCTTGGCAGCTCATCACATAGTGCACCCGGGTGTTTGATGACTATTTTACCCGGTTCAACGAAATATTGAACCCCAAAATGATAGTGCCAACACGAAGTGAACGAGAGCGCAAATATTTGCAATGAGTGGGAATGACATTTTGCACTTGAATCATGTTGCCGCCCTACGCCAACAATGGATTCTCTACGTATATGCACACGTAACACACCACAATGGTTTGGACTTCCGAAATGAGTTTGGCAACAGAGAAGACAAAACTGTAGCAGACGTGCCCACGGGACACACCGTGTGAGCCAAACGGAGAAGTGGTACAGAGCGAATAAAACCACTTACGCCAGGAAGATGTCAAATGCATTTGTGTCCCACACGTTTAAACGTCTGTGCACTAAGGGTGAGCCGTGAGTGCCACAACAGCCAAAACTATTAAAACACGACAACCACGAAAACAAAAATGACGTTATATTGAAAGGTGTGCACACTCGAGGAAGCGACAGTGTCATGCCGTACATAATGAGTTTGGCAACAAATCCACCCAACATGCAATTGTGCCCCTAGGTAACAGATGGTGTGCCAATGCGACTACTGGCACAACCAAAGAGCAACCACTGCCAAACACAACAAGAGTTTGAGACACGGTGTGCACTAGGGGGTCACCGTTAGTGCCAACTGAAGTAAACGCACCCGCAGACCGTTGTGTGGGCAGTTATTGGCGCAAAACTATGTAAGAAAGTATCACCTTAAAAGTTCATGGCTTCCAATGGATAGTGTGCACAAGGCACACTACGCGTGTGCCAAACAGCACATAATGAGAAACTAGCCGAACTACAGCAAACAAGCAGTTCTATATATGAAATAAACTGAGTGTCCCATTAAAAGAATCCAAGAGAAGTGTCACTACAAAGAATATAAAACGCCCAATGATTTAGCTATCAAATATCCTACTCACAATACAAAGACGAAGCCAAGTGAACTAAACTAAACTAAAGCGGAGAACTTCTTCCGAGCCAACACAAGTACCCTCGCAGAACACTGGGTAGTCAGATTATCAAACCGAGCAGCCTCCTCAGGAGTTAACTCATACTCAGGCAGAATAGCATCACCATCAGCTTGTTACTCTAAAAAGAAAATAAGACAACATACCACATAAGCACACGATAAACTCAAAGAAGTAGCAAAAGCCAAAAACTAAAGTGCACATACATTCAAACATACCTGCACACCACCACTTCCCCCCCCCAAAAAAAAAAAAAAAAAAAAAAATCAAAAAATCAAAAAATGCACATAGCTATAAACCCAACTGCACATTCCTACTATAATATCACTAGAATGCACACACCTATTATCACGATGGCACATACCACATACCAAAAGTGCAAACACACCAACCGTGAAAACCAAAAGAACACAAAGGTACCCTTCAGCCCCACCCCCCCCCCCCCCTTATAATCTTCTGCACCATTGACCCCGTTTTACCAGCTTAGCTCATTAACTCCAAATTAGCCAAACACACATTCACACCCTTAAAGATTCACTTTCTTCCAATTTTTAATCTCCTAAGTTAGAAGACAGAACAAACCAAAATGCCAACACACCATGACTGCACACATTGAACTACTAAAATGCACACACACACCAAGGAAACAGATCTACTAGTGCATTCCTTCCACATTTTAATCTCCTAAGAAAGAAGACAGATCACCCACAATGCCAACACACCACGAATGCACACACACACAACTCCTAAAATGCACACATGCTGAACTGGACCCCCACATCAACCCACCGATAACAACAAGAAAGCAACTAAACAAAATACTATACTATATTCCCAGGTCTAAAAAAACCTACTATATTCCCACACACATGTACCGTAGTCCCCAATTAAAAGTACAACAAACTAAAGACAAAGAAAACACACATGCAAACATAAAACTACCCAAAAAAAAAAAGGGAAAATCTGGCGTATAGTGGCAAGCGACCACACTAAACCACCACCACCCTGGCAACCGTAGAACACTCAAATAACCTACCAACAACAAAGCATGAAACACCATATCAACCCACACCCAAACACCACCCAACCCACCCCCACAACCTGGAAAAAGAGAACAAACCGCAAAGACCACGATGAACAACACAAAACACAGACAAAACCAAATACTAAAAACCCTTGGTACGGAAGGAAGCCACCCTTTCATCAAATTCAACACCCACACCCCCACATATCCTCCAATCCAAAACTACACATGGAAACCCCATTAATGCAGTAAAAAACCAACGAAATGAACTCATGAACACAAAACAAACGGAGCAAAAAACAAAAATGAAAACCCAAACCTGCGCGACAAGCCCTGGTTGTGAGACAGACACCGCCCGCCATAACCCTGCCACGCCAAGGACTAGAGCAAGGGATGAGCGAGACAGACCTACACGCGAAGCAACTCTGCTCGACGTCGCCGGCGATTACGGACCAGGAACCGAACAACCACAACGGAATAACGAGACGGCTTGAGATGCTATACCGAAGGCGCAGACGCGAGAGCAGGCTGAGAGTCAATCGAAGGAGCTGAAAGACGTTGTGGAGAAGGATTGTAAACCCGGCGCCTTATTCGCACCCCCACGCGGTCCACGCGGACATACAGAAGACAAATGACCAAACTATCCCCCAATTTCAAAAATATACAGACAAAACGCGAAAAAAATACCTAAAAATACTAAATTAATAATAACCATTGATCACTCACAATAGATGGTTTGGATGGGTTCCTAGGTTCCTACCTAAAAGGCAGTTCTTATTTGAATGTATATATATATATATATATATATATATATATATATATATATATATATTGTAGTCTTGAGCCCAACCATCCAAATTAGCTCAACCCAATCATTGTGTAACCCTACTTGCTATAGTGTGTATGTATGCACTATAGAAATCCCTATGCTGATGTAGAACCAAACGCCCCCTTCCGTCTCTTTCTCTCGGATGAGCTTCAATGAAGGCGTGCATGGTTTCTTCCCCTTCGTGTGACAGCATCCAGCAACCAACAACTCAACCCCATCTCCTTCCTTTCCCCTGTGGTTAGACGAAGCAACAGCAGCAACAAGGATCCTCGGTAGCAGCTCCATGACGCGAAGCAGCGCGGGTGGTGGTGGTCTCGACGAGTTGTGGTCTCCGGCGAACTGCTTCACTCCTCCAGCGACAAAGGCAACGCTTTTGCAACAGAGTCTTGGACGGCGAACAGAGCTTCTAGACCTCCTCTTCCCGTCGACAGCGGCGGAACAGTACAGCACGCGAGCTTTCCCGGCAGCAGGTTCTTCCTCCGACGTTGTGGTTGTTCTCCGGCGAAGTAGGAGTGGCGGTGGCCTTAGGAGCAGCTCGGCGTGGCAGCAAGCAGAGGGCATAGCCACGGGTGGTGAAGTACCTGCCGATCCACCCGCGGCTTTGGCAGCTTGAAGAAGACGAAGAAGAAGAGAGGTGAGCTGTGCCTTGTTGTTGTTGTTGATTAGTTTAGACGTTAATTAGATTATGTTTCATAAAAATCAGTAAGAAATGCCTTAGCTTGTTGGTAATGAGGGTGTTTAGTGATGAGAAGAGTTAAGGTTCAAATCCCTTTTTAGCCTTTGCAATTAATATAGTTTTATAAGCATGTGTGTTAGCTTAATTAGTTGTTTAATAGATTTATGATGCTTAAGTTACCCAAAGAGATGCTTAGCTTAGTTGGTTAGGATATGTTTAGCTTGGGAAAAAATCTAAGGTTCAAATCCCTTAATAGCTAGTAATGTTTTAATAGTTATTAATTAGTGAAGATCCAGTTTATTTCACAGGTTCCCGGTAGCTTAGCTTTATGAGTTGAGCCTATGTTGGTGTTGTTTTTGGATGATTAAGCGAAGGAGGTAACTCATGCTTTACAAAACCTATTTTCTTACTTATATGATGATTTCTTGGCTTCTACTTGTGATTCTTGTGTTGATTTGTGAGATTTGATGCATTGTCTTGTGGTGATGCATGTTTAGAGCTTGTTTTTAGGGTTCTTGAATGCCATTGCTTGGCTATTTCTTGGGTTCAAGTCATATTGTTGTTGTGTGTGAGATTTTGGGTGTTTTGGACTTGAATTTGGACTTGTTGTTGAAAATCCCCGAAGGGAATTTTTGGTGTACAGGAGTGTACCTGCGGGCGGAACGGCGGGCAGAGGCCTACCCGCCGCCCCACCCGCGGGGAACCGGTGGCTCGTGGGTTATGTACCCCCGGGTAGAGGTCCACCAGTGGCCCCACCCGCGGGGAACGTTGTTGGATGATGGCGGGGATTTGTTCCCCGTGATTCTTTTGACTCGGTATTGATGTTTTGATCTCTCGATGTTGTTTTATTGGGCTATTTGTGAGTCTTCTTGATGTTTCGTATGTCTAGAACAGTGTGTTAGGAATCCATGTAGGATTTGGTGTCTTGAATCGTGCTAAGGGTCCGACTTTGTGATTTGTTGGGCTAATTGTGAGTCTTGAATGTTCTTGGGAACTACTTTTGGTTTACCCGTTTGATAAGAATGCTAGTTTGATGTTGAAATGCTAGTATGGGTAGTTTGTTCCTTCGTATTGGGATTGCCAACTTGTGTTGACAATCATTTGGTGTTGGATTGGAATCCTTTGTTGTTGAGTATGGTCCCATGTCTTTATTGTGATCTCTTGATTGATTCCTATGATGTGAACGTATGTAATTCGTTGTACCCTTTTGTTGATACTCGATTAAGGTTATTGTGGAACCTTAATCCTCTTGGTAATGATGTTGATCATATGTGACTATGATTGAAATTGGTGGTGTGTTATCTGAGCTTGGCTCATATGTTGGAGGCTATGTGAATGAAATTAATGGTACCCTCGTGTACTGAGAGTTCGGCGGTATGTTGGAGGCTATGTTGGAGGGGGGACGACGGTCCCTTGCGGTACAAGGTTGGACTCAAAAGTACAGGGTGGCACTAGGAGGTAAGGTTGGAACTGAAATAAGGCCGGGGGTAGCCATAAGGTTGGAACAGGGCATAAGGTTGGAACTATGATACTTGTGATATGTAGTTGTCACTGTGGTATGTAGTTGTCGTTGTGTGAATGTGTATTTTTTGCTTATGAGCATGTCTTGATGTATTTTATTTTGTGATCAGTAGAATGCATCCTGAGTTGTATTATCTTCCATGGTTATTGTCTTGTTGTTGTTGTGAGGGTGGTGATTCCCGTTTCCTTGAGAGTGTTTGATGAGTCTTTGAAGTTGACTTCTCTCTTTGGTTTTGAAATGTATATACTGTATTCCGTTTCAAAATGGTTTTGCTTATACTTATCTATATATGTTATTTAACGCATATTGATGGGTTACCAGCATTATTCGCTGACCGGGTGTCATCCCCGTGTTATGTTTTCCTTGTTCTATAGGTTTTGAGTAGAGGTTTGAGAGCACTAGACGTGGATCGATAGATAGCTTAGCTACCTTGTCTAGACGTTATGTTTTGATGGCCTGTGAGCCTTTTAGCGGCCTGTGTGCCTTGATATTTAATGACTTGTTTGGAATTGATTAGTTTTCCCGCCTGTGCACCTATGTCTGAGATTGATATGGCATAACATACCCTGATTTATATAGCTTCCGTTGCATTATGTCTTGATGATTAGATGTTTGCTTGTGCATTTAAGTTTTTAAAAATGTGGTCAAAATCGGGGGTGTTACAGTTGGTATCAGAGCCTAGGTTTGAGCCTAGGATGTTAAGAGTTGGACTTTAAGAACCTAAGTTGAGCTTAAGTTAGTGCTTGTAAGTTGAGACTTTAAGTTGCTCAGTGAAGTCTCTAAGTGTTTAAGTACCTAAGTATAGGATTCTTAGGACGCGCGGTGAGGTTGTGAGCTATCTTTTGTTATCTGTGTAGTTATCTTATCTTGTTCTGTTGTTAACGTTAGTAGTTGTGGCTGTTGCTCTCGGTTGGTGAGAACCTTCTCGGTAAGTCGCCTCGTTTTAGGTTCGTTGAAGACCTATCGAAGGTCTGCTGATGCAAGATAGTCAAGTCGTGGTGTTTGCAAGTGGACGTGTGGTCAACTCAAAATAGAGGGCTACTCTACTCACAACCTGGAGTCAGCTACAACAATCTCAGCTCAAGCAAGTGGCGCCGCCTCTCAAGCAAGTGACTCGCTTTTCTTTACTCTCTCTAGAGTCACATTGACTCGCTTTCTTTAGAGTCGCAATGACTCACTTTCTTTAGAGTCTCAATGACTCGCTTTCTCTCTTTACTTATACTCGTGGGCGAGGTAGGAACTTCACCATATGTGAATGGACCTATCTGGGCTCGCCACCTAGCCGGCCTAATACTCATCTCGCCCACAGAACCACTCTCTTGGTTCTTTTCTCAAACTCTGTGGAATCAGGTATCGAACTCTTAGTGTGCACACCCCCTGACCAGGATTCCAAGCCTGGCGGGGAGTTTCCAACCAAGTAACTCGAGAATATCGACCTCGTTACTTCATATCGGATTGCAATGTCCATTTCTTTCTTTACTTTCTTTCTTTCTCTTTTCTTCCGAAAGGACATAGTCCTAACGGGCCTCCAAAACCTCGGATTACTCACACTAGATACATATAGGTATAACTCATGCATTTCGTACTCATGCAACAACTTTACTTATGCAAACTTATGCACATAGCTTCTCAACAACTTCTCTTTTCTCACAAATTGGGAATCAAATATCATGCAACTTCTCAATGCAACTAAATAATGATTTTCCAAAGTAGATATATTTTTTTGAAATAATACTCAGGCTCACACTGGGCCCCCTTATGCACTTTAAAACATGATATGCTCAATTATGAATTTTGCTATAAGAAATACTTCACTTTAATTTCATTGTGAATTCTCAAACAAATACCAAATCATGCTTAAATCACATTACTTAGCAATTTTTCTTAACAAACACTTAACAAACATTGAACATGCACTTGAACTCAAAATACTCAATATAATCTCATTTACTGTAATCTAGCATTCAAGAATCATGCTCTGTACACTTCCAATCTCTCTAAAACTTGGCAGAAATTCTCATCAAGTCAGAATAGACATTTAGGCATGCTTTTCTAGCATAACTTATCAAATATTGATCATACTTCTTAATCTAACAATCATATAATTGTCATGCTTCTCAAACAAACAGCCATGACCAAATACTTCACATTTTCATTCACTGTAAATGTTCCCAAACAACTTCTATAGCTTAAAGCACCATAAATTCTATTACAATTTACTCATTTCTACTCTGAATTCAATGAAATCAAATTCTACTCGTGCGTCGTGACGATACGGAGTGTCCGAGTCTCAAGGGCCCGAGAGTCCTGGTCCAAAACGACACGTAGCTGAGCCACAAGGGCCCGGCCACTGCACAAGTTTGGCCTGGCAGGGCTTGAGGAGCCCCACCACTTGGATCCGCCAAGCGGTAGCCTAGGACCACGCCTCTAGCCCTGAGCCGTGCCCTAGGGCCGCTCTTCCAATGGGCTTGTCAACGGTCCCTGCCTAGGGCTGTTGGCTAGTCCCATGACTCATCTGGTGCACACTGTCTTGTACACTGGTGAGATTCTTCTTCACCTGTAATGCAATTTCAGGCAATCAAACACACTCAAATCCTCAACAACACATCATATATCAACAATATATCACTTAATAGCTCAAACACAACAATAATCTATCATTTCTAAGCATTTCCCTTAATAAAAAGACTTCACAGAGTCTATAAAAGCTTATGGGAGTCCATGGGGTTATACCTTTGTAGATTCCTCCTTTTTGCTGGGATTCCACCTTCTTCCCAAGCTAGCTACACCCTCCTTCACCCCCTAAACATCTCAAACAAACCATACAACAACCTTAAGATTAAGTTCTCAGAGAGGTAGGATAGAAGGAAGCTAAAAGAGATGGAAATGAAAAGCTGAGATTGGATGAAAAACTTACTGTGTTTTCTTTGGTGTTCTTGTAGAGCTTTTGGGGATGAAGACAAGGTTGGGAATCAAGAGGTGAGGTCTGATACTTTTCTTATTTATAGGGGCACTAAACCCTAGGAGAATCCACAATGATTAGTGGAGGGTAAAATGGCAATTTGGTGGTTGTTCTAAAAGATCAAACAAGGTGTTTGGATGGTTGTGGTCTACCAAGCTTCATGGACCAAGTCTAGAATCATAGTTTAAAATAGTTTTTGGGGTCAAAATGCATTTTTTCCAAAAATACTTTCTAGACAACCACTTAATTCAGATTCCTCAGATTTCTCCCGATTTTACTCAGATTGACTTTTGGGATTAAAACTTGGTACGCGATGTACCCAAAAATTTAGGATTTTTGATTTAAAATAAGTCCCGGTGTTGAATCTATTTAAAAGTGGCTCAAAATAATTTATTCAAACACCAATTTTATCACAAAAATTTGTATAAAGTGAAAAAGGCTATTTTGGAATTTCTTAAAACCGAATTTATAAAATTAAATTTTGGGTTGTCACAAAGATGGGCTGAAAGAATGTGATAGTTCTATAAAGAAGGTTAGGGAGGTTGTTAGATATGCCAGAAATTCACCTGTTATGCTAAAGAAATGTAGGGATTTGTCTGACTTAATTGGAATTGAACTAAGTTACGTTCTTCATTGTGTCTAGATGTGCCAACCAGATGTAATTAACCTATTTGATGTTACAATCTGCTGTTACATACCAAAAATTATATGAAGCGTATGAAGACACTGATAGTTCTTTCAAATATGATTTGAGTGAATCTGTTCCTAGTTTCATTGATTGGGAATCTGTCAAGAGTTTGGTGAAATTATTGAAATCTTTTTATGATATGACTTTCAGAATTTCAAGATCCTTATATGTCACATCTAACACATTTTTCTTTGAATATCTGATATATACTGCATCTTGAATGGCATGGTGGAAGCTAATGGGGCTGTGAGTCATATGAGGGCTAACATGACAGCCAAATTTAACAAATATTGGGGTGATATAGATAAAATGAAATATATGATATTCTTTGCAAGAATTTTGGACCCTAGGAACAAATTAGAATATATGCCTTATCAGTTTAATCATATGTATGGTGAGGTTAAAGGTAAAGCTTACTTTGAAAAAGTGTTTGCTGCTTTGACTAAGCTGTTTGATGATTATGCTGCCACTTATAATCCTACTATTGTCCCAAATGTTCCTGCTTCTGGTAGTCCTTCTATTGGTTCTATTCAGTCTGAGTCTCCCTCAGTTGGGAGGCCACAACATTTATTGAAGTCTCATATGAAGAAACAAAGAACGAAAAGTGGGAGGGGGGGAAAATCGAGATGGAAGTTGAAACATTACTTGAGTGAGGCAATAGTTGAAGAGAAAAATTCTTTTGACATACTTAGGTAATGGAAGATTAATTATGAAAGATTTCTTATCCTTTCTAATTTTTCTAGGGAAGTATTAGTTATACCAATATCAACGGTTGCCTCATAATCTGCCTTCAGTGCATCTGGGAAAGGTTTAGATCCTTTTACGAGTTCATTAACTCCTAAAATTATGAAAGTTTTGGTTTGTACTCGAGATTGGCTTAGGCCAGCCAATACCCCCAATATCAATTGAGGAAAATACGAAATAATTGGAGAGATTTGAACAAGGTAAATGATTCATTGATTCAGTATAAGTGTATAATTGCATTCAATTTTTCAATTTAACTTTGCAGAATTTAGTATTGGTGGTGGAAATGGAACTAGGAGGATTGGTGGTCGTAGTTCTACACTTCCTATAATTATTGTAATTTTATTATTTATACTTTATATTACCGCTTATATCTCAAATGAATTGTTTAGCCAACTAGCCTTGTCTCAATTTTGAACCTTAGTAAGTGGTAACTTGTAAGTTGTTGCCCTTGATGAGTTTTTGGCCTATTGTACTTATGTAAATCTGGTAATGTTGTCCATTTGTCCTTATTTTGAGGCTTAATAACTTGTAAGTTGCTGCCTTTTGCAATTTGGCCCCTCGCACAGTTCAACTAATGTAAATCTAGTAATGTTGTGTTATTCTTTTGATATATTTTGCAGATTTTATTATGTTTGTGTCTATTTTGTGACAATGATGAAGCTTCCACCGATGATCTGAAATAAGGATTGAACTGGCATGTTGCTCAATGTTCATGGTGATGTTGCTTTTCTTAGCTACACTTAGAATTATTGTAGATATTTGCCCTTAATCAAAATATTAATATGGTCAAAAAGCTTAATGATTCAACTTTACAATGTTATATTTATTATTGTCTTTATTGTTGCTTATTTGCTTTACTAATTTTTTCAAGTTTTTGCATAAAGAAGAGTAGGATTTGGAATCTGATTGGATATTGCTAACTGGTTGAATTTTTGTGGATGAATGATGAGTGATGAATTTGTAATTATTTGGATAAGTAGATCTTTTGTATTACTACTTACTAGTCAAATGTTATTTTTGGATTTCAAATTGGTTTGTAAGTTGTATGCCACACATTGTGTACATTTGATTTAGATTATTTTAGTTTACTAGTTTTAGATTTTCAGTTTTATATACTAATCTTGAAAAGTTATCTAGAAATGTACATTATGTTGTTAAAAAGCACACAGTATAACGTTAAAAGTTGCACGGTAAAATTGGTGATAATTACAATAATGTCACCATATTTTTTAAGTTGGTCATAATTACAAAAATGCCATTATATTTTTTTTATATGATCCGTCCAATTTTTACAAATGTAAGGCTGAGATTGGTTCTTAGTTTTCTCCTAATAGTGTGTTCTCATGGGATCTTAGGGGCCCACTCTTGTGAGGACTATTGCACATGAGAGAACTATGAACTAATCAAAGTCGTCTATCTGAAAAGATCTAACGGATCATAAGCAATAAAAAAAAATACAGTGACATTTTTGTAAATTACTCAAACTTTGAAGTGTATGTAACTGATGCAAGTATCTAATTAAGAAGTATAAGTAACATCACTATAAAGTGCTACATTTTACACTATAGAGTGCAAGTAATTTACCTTTCACATTCGGTGGAGTCTGTGAAGAAAATTTCACTTTTGGTCCTATGACTATTAGAGTTTTGTTAATTGTAGTCCACGAGTTTTAAAACTGTCAATTTAGTACCTTAACTATTTAATTTTTTTCAATTTCAATCACTTCAGTCAAATTGTCTACTAAAACTCACCAAAAAATTTTAATGGGTAAAATAATGAGGGCATTTTAGTCTTTTGCTTCTTCTTTTTTCTTTCTTCTCTATTGGGTCTTCATCAGTCTACCATTTCTTACTCTAAAACTACAGATGAACAAGGAAACCAATCACAAATGAGGATAAATTTGTCTTTTGTTTATTCTCTTCTGTTTCTTTTTCATTTTCTTGCTTTGAAATTGTCTCCTACGAGGGAATGATATTTCCTGCGCCCTGCCGCCAGGCCCGGATTTTGGGCCATGCAAGCTGGGCTACTGCACAGGTCCCCAAATTTTAGAGGGGCCCCAAATTTTAGAAGCACAATATTTTATTTTTACGTAGTTAGTTTAGAAATAAAAATTAAAAGTTTTTAATTAAACCTAAAAGGCTTTATAAAAAAAAATGATAGGAACATGTATTTATTGTATTTTAACTTTGAGGTTAAGGTTCAAAACTTGTGCACACTATTATTATTATTCCATAATATGTCTATTTTTACTTGTGCGTTGCACAGAAAAGATTTGTTATAATCTTTAAATTATAACAACGAATATTATATAGTGCAATTAATAAAATGGGTTGTATCGATTATGTTTTTTTTTTTATGTTATCCTAGCATGAATTCGAGCAAATAATTGCCTAATTATCCGTGCAGTGTGCGTGCGATGCACGAATAAATTTTTTTGTGTTATATATTTTGATAATAAAATTACGGTATTAATTTTAAAGATTTTAATTTTGGTAGGGCCATATTTATTTACTCGAACAGGGCTACAAAAATCTAAAAACCGGCCCTGCACTCATTTACAGATTTACTTCAGTTCTGGCCATCCACTATTTTTACGGCATATTACGACACTTGCACTCTTTTTTACTTTAATTTCTATTGTTTATTTCATCCCCCGTTTTGGAAGAAGAAGAATGATCATGCTATCTTTCTTGACTTTGTCACTTTGTCAGGTATTTCACTATTTTAAATATTATTTGATATTACTTTATATTGAATTAATTTTAGAATGTGTCGCTATAATTAATATATATATTTAATTTTGTACATTGCAGCTGGGTCTGATAATAATTTTGAAACGAGTCGGTAATGCTGAGAACGACATATTGAAGCATCCATTCAATATAGTCGTTCTTGTTCTTCTTGCACTTAGCATTGCGTCTCTTGCCATAGTAGGAGGTCCTTATGGTTGGGCTTCTCGCACATACCCTTTGGAGTTGGCAAGATTAGGAGGTAGTATTGAATATATTGGTAGTTTATTTGTTACTCAAGCTTTGGTGCCCATGGTTCCTAAAATAATATGTGCACTGAATGAATGGATATTTTTATTTTTTAGTATTCCGGTATTAGGATATATGTTATTTATTTGGCGTTTTGTAACAGATTAGGATAGAACAAATTTGTAAGAATATTTTTGTTATGAAGAATAATTATTATTGTTAACTATTTTGTTTTTTGATCAAAAAGTAAACAACATATAACTATGTAATGCATGCATCAAAAATAATTATCAGCGCATCGCACGCACATTGCACACACACTGCACGGATAATTGGGCAATTATTTGGGCAATTAATGAAATGAGTTGTATTGATTATGTTTTTTTATGTTATCCTTGCATGAATTCGAGCAAATAATTGCCCAATTATCCGTGCAGTGTGCGTGCAATGTGCGTGCGATGCACAGATAATTCTTTTTGTGTTATATATTTTGATAATAAAATTACTGTATTAATTTTACAGATTTTAATTTTGGTAAGGCCATATTTATTTACTCGAACAGGGCCACAAAAATCTAAACACCGGCCCTGCCTGCCGCTATTTATGGCGTTTGTGCTAGACCCAAAGCGGTCGACTTGCATGATTTGGAAATAATAGGATGAGTTTGCCATGTCCTTGAGGTTTAGCAATGGCTTCAACGCTTCAACAACATACTCGGCTGAGACACCGCGTTGCCAATTGCGCAGCTTTTTGGACGCCTTTTATTAGGAATGGCAATGGGTCGGGATGGGTCGGGGAGGACTACATCCATCACCCGACCCCCCCTTATATTTTCTCCACCCACCCCACCCTCAACCCGCATCGGGTGGAATTTTTCCAAATCCATCCCCACCCCATTGGGTGCGAGTGCCCACTACGGGTACCCACCACTTATCATTTTATTATTTTTTTTAAAAAAATATATATAAATTACTTACACATAATGCAATAATAAAATTCATTACTAAAACATAAAATAATAGAAATATTTAAATATAATAACTAAATTGTTAATTTTTAAAAATAAACTTAATAGTTTATATATAAAAATAGTAAAAAGATACACGAAGTTATATAAACTTTTATAAATAACTACATACTAGTAATTATTTTACTATATATATATATATATATATATATATATATATATATATATATATATATATATATATATATATATATATATATATATATATATATATATATATATATAGAAAAACGCTCATATGTGGTCATGTCATTAGGTATGGTCGTGTGGTCGTATCTGGGTCGTTGAATCAGTTTAATCTAAAGGCAGTGGTAATTCTGAGAATTTTTGCGCGTTTTAGTAAGTGGGGGTGTTATGGTAATTACAGTGACCATTTATAGCGGGCGGGTTCCAGAATACACCAACAGTGTTGACAACATACACCAATAGTGTAATAAAACACACCACAGTGAAACACACCAATGGTGTATTCCCGTGTTATGGTAATTACAATGGCCATTTATAGCGGTCGGGTTCCAGAATACACCAACAGTGTTGACAACATGCACCAATAGTGTAATAAAACACACAACAATGTGATTTTTCCTATTCCGGTGTTTTATGACAAGTTTACCCTTACAGTTCTCTGGGTAGGAGAATGTGTGCGAAAATACTGGAAAAAATCTTGATTAATATGAATCATTAGATCTATCTAATCTAATGGTCTATAATTGACCATATGACCACACCTAACAACATGGTCACATGTGAGCGCTCCTCTATATATATATATATATATATATATATATATATATATATATATATATATATATATATATATATATATATATATATATATATATATATATATATATATATATATATATATATATATATATATATACAAACACACAGACACACACACACAAAGACACACAGACACTCACACACACATGGTGGGTCGGGTGGGGTTCTAAGCGGGTTTTGTACATAGAACCCAATTCTAACCCGACCCACTGTGGATTTACTTTTTTAAGACCTACCCCCGACCCACCACCCACTATCACCCAAAAAAAAAAAAAAATCTGATCCATACGAGGTGGATTCGGGTGGATATCCGTGGGGCGGATTAAAATTTGTCATCCATACCTTTTATGGAGAAATGACCCTCGAGCCTAGGATCTATCAGCCGATAAAACCTTTTTCTGTCACCAATATGTGGTTGCGCCCATTCCACAAGGTTATGCTCCTCATTGGGTTGGTTCTTGTCCATCAAACTCCTATCTATAACCATTTGAAGAAGCACTACCTGGTACCAGTAAATACGGTGGGCACGAAATACAACGGCTTTGCGATTACCTGGTACAAGTTTACATGGTACCGTCGGGAAGAGGATGAAACCCAACAAAAGGAGAAAATAGAAAATGAGGGTGGAAGAAGCCATAATCCATGAACCCACCACATCTACTCCTCTTAGCATTCCTCTCCATAATTAATGCATAATCGTATTCTTAAATAATTACCTGTTTCTCTGATTAAAGCATTTTCCTCATTGTTGAGGAACCTAGCATGCCCAAAATCTGCAACACTAACATGAAATGCATCATCAGGAAGAGGAACCCTTCTCTCTCTTATCCTCTTGCCTGGTCCGTAGAGCCAATCATTCAATGTTGTGCACAGAAACTCCGTCACTATCCATGTAACACCCCACTTTTCTTAAACTTACTTAACAAACTAAAATCAAAATAAGATAATCTAAGCAGCGGAAAAGTAAACTTAATTAACAAACTTAGTAGGAGCGTCACCGCCACAACCACCCCCTCGGTGATTGCACAAGCTAAGGGTAAAATTAAATAATTAACAAGTCAAACTAACGACCGAGAATCTAGGGGAATGAAACCCCGGTGTCCAGCACTATTAAAAGGGTAAGTCTACTACAACCTTTAAAACAAAAGAGTTTAGACTACAAGCTATCTAGCTACACTAGTCTAACTCGTGCTCTCACTTCTACGAACTTGGCCCACCTGAAAGGGGTTAACAAACAACAAGTAGCAAACAAAACTCATTAGCACGAAGCTAAGTATAACGCCACTCAACCCTGTAAAGTAAGTACAGTATATACTTTGGAAAACAAGGTTCCACATTCTTTGCTCAAGCAAGTTTAAACACTTAACATACTTTGGCGTAACTTCTAGATGCTTGCAACCTAATACTCAAATAGGCATACTTAATCATAAACAACTCATCACATTCTCATCTTATGAACACTCTAAAGCTTCTCAAATAATCAATATTCTCATGCTTTCTCATATAAATCAAATATGCAACTCATGTCATTAGATACTACTCATGCAATCTCGTGCAAGATATATCAATAAGCAATCTCGTGCTACTACTCATGTAATCTAGTGCAAGACATATATATATATATATATATATATATATATATATATATATATATATATATATATATATAAGAGCGCTCATATGCGGCGGGGTCTTACGGTGCGGCGGTGCGGTCAAATTCCAGAATACACCAACAGTGTTAGCAATATGCACCAACAGTGTAATAAAAACACACCGAAATGAAATGTAATAAAACATCACAAAATACACCACAGACTCAAAAAAACACACCATATAACTCACCACCCCCAATGGTGTATTTCCGAACAGTGTATGGTGTTTTTACTCACACATATGGTGTGTGTTTGGTGATGCAGGGCTCTGTTTACCCTGTTTTGTGTGGTGTATTTCCTAACGTTGATGGTGCATATTTGGTGAACTATTGGTGTTGCCGCACCGTAAGACACTGCCGCACCTAAACCCGCCTATATATATATATATATATATATATATATATATATATATATATATATATATATATATATATATATATATATATATATATATATATATATATATAGGGACGCACTCAGGTGCGAATAAGTGCCCAGGAAGGAAATGCGAACGAATCAGCGCGCGACACGTGTCCAGATCTAATAAATTAAAAAAAAAAAAAACATGATGGCATTTTCGTAAATAATTGAACATCTAGGTGCAAGTAAAATCATTTACAAGTGCATCTACTTTCACCTATAAGTGCATGTAATTTTTCCTTGTTAACATTCACTTCCCTCAACCATTCATTCACCTGGGTGTGCTTATAAATATATGTCCAAATATTTATAACTATAGGTGCAACTACTTATAACTATAGGTGCACCTACTTTCACCTATAAGTGCATGTAATTTTGCCTTGTTAACATTCATTGATCTGAGTTCAGTGGGTAGTAATACCCCTGAAAACCACTCGCAAACATTCATACACCTAGGTGCAACTACTTATAACTATGTGTGCAACTACTTAGAACTATAGGTGCAACTACTTAGAACTATAGGTGCAACTAAGTATTGATGCTCAGTGTAAATTTTTACTTGCACCTATAATACATTTTACATGCACTTGTAATACATTTTACTTGCACTTCGATTTTCAATTATTTACGAAAATTCCACCACGTTTTTTTTAAAAAAATCAGTGTTTCTCATCCATTAGATCTGGACACGTGGACGGATAACATCCATTCCTATTTCGCGCCTGGGCGAGCCGTTCGCACCCGAGTGCAACTATATATATATATATATGTATATATATATATATATATATATATATATAGGGTTGAGTTCAAATGAGGACAACAATATATAGAGGACTGTGAGGACAAATAATGGGCACACAACAAATTTATACCAGGCACACAACTTAATACATAATGGCACACAAGAATAAATGTAAACATCAGGTTTCGAACCCAGGCTCTATAAATTAACAAATCTAGCGCGCGACATACAAACTGTGGCACACGACTACATTCGGTCATGCACACGACATACCTGCTAATGGCACACACTACATCTGTCCTCACAGTCCTCTATAATATTCTTGTCCTCATTTGATTACACATCTATATATATATATATATATATATATATATATATATATATATATATATATATATATATATATATATATATATATATATATATATATATATATATATATATAAGCAATCTCATGCTATTACTCATGGAATCTAGTGCAAGATATATAAATAAGCAATCTCGTGTTACTGCTCATGCAATCTAGTGCAAGATATATAAATAAGCAATCTCGTGCTACTGCTCATGCAATCTAGTGAAAGATATATAATATACTTTCACGCTCTTTCGAAAAGAATACTTTTCTGTGGAGGTTTCTTGTTGTCATAAATGACTTGCTTTGCTTTTATTTTCTTTGAGTCTCAATGACTCACTTTCTTTCTCTTGAGTCTCTTGACTCGCTTTCTTTTTCTTTACTCGTGGGCGAGGCCGGGCTTCACCATAGTGTGAATTAACACATTGGGTACGGCGTATAGCCAGCCAATCTCTCATCCTGCCCATAGAACCAATCTTGTGGTTCAATACTCATACTCTGTGGAATCAGGTATCGAACTATCAGTGTGCACACCCCCTGACCAGGATTCCAAGCCTGGCGGACAGTTTCCAACCTCGTAACGTGGGATTACGTCGCGTTACATGATATCGGATCGCAATGTCCGTTGCTTTCTCTTTTATTCCGAAAGGACATAGTCCAAACGAGTCCTCTAAAAATACTGTTTTCCTCACGATATATATATATATATATATATATATATATATATATATATATATATATATATATATATATATATATATATATATATAGATATATCACTCATGCAACTCAAATCATGCAATACTTTTCTTATGCAAATATGCATATACTCCTTAATTCCATCTCAATATGGAAAGATAAATGCTTTCTACATGAAAATGAGATTTTAGAAAATAATACTTAGGCTCACAATGGCCACTTATGCACCTTTAAAACATGGAATGCTCAACAATGTCATTTACTGCGAAATAGTGCTTCTAACTTCTATTCACAGTGAAACTCAACAATTCTTCTCAATAACACTTAGCAAGTATTTAACATGCCTTTGGAACTTAAAATACTCTCAAATAGATATGCTTGAATATTAACAAACTTGGCAGTGAACATCATCAATTCATAAAAACAAGTTAGGAATGCTTTGCTAGCGAAACCCAACAATTTGCGCTCCTGCTTCTCTATTTAACAATCAAACAATGGCATGCTTAGCAAATAAAAAGCACAAGTTTATTTGACCTACAAAATCTAGCATAAAAGGCTCAATTCTTCTCCCAAACTCAACGAAACCAAAGCCAAAACGTACGTTGAGACGGACCCGATGTGACACCCCGTAAATCTAAATGCTAATTGGGATTAATTAAGGAATTAATCCTAGCCTTCCTTGGTAATTTCTTCCTAAAATCCTGAAATTTCACAGTCGAAGGACTAGAAATTGACTAGTCTTCTTGGTGTACCTTGTGCCTTGTGTGTTGTACCTCAATCCCTTATTCATCCAAACCTTAGTAAGGGTAACTTGGTCTTTTCACTAATGAGAGGTGCTCATGTTGCCCTAGCAAGACCTCTTGTCTTCATTCCATGCTAGCCAAAGTTCTAAAAATTCTCCAACCTCTCTCTAAAAGAATCCTAGCTTGCTCTCCAAGCCAAAAAGGGAACTTCCAAGCTTTGCATAGTCTTCCACCAAGATTCCAACTTTCCAACACTACAAGGCTAGGAATGGTAAGATCTATCCTTCCCTACCTTTTCTTTACAAGATTCCCCCATCTTTTCTCTAAATCTTTCTTCTACCTTGTGGGTTTTGGGAGTTTGTAGAAGATCTAGTGGTGGGTGAAGTGCTAGGTTGATCTAGAGGAGCTTTGGTCTTGCTTTAAGGTTGAAGAATGTGTTCTTGGTCTACAAGAGGTAACCCATGCTACACAAAACCTATTTTCACTTGATAATAATAATTATTGACTTCTATGTGACATTCTTGATGTGTTTGAGTGATTGATGCATTGTCTTGTGGTGATGCATTTTTAGAGCTTGTATTTTAGGGTTCTTGAATGCTATTTTATGATTTTTTCATAGGTTCAAGTCATATCTATGTTGTGTGGAAGATTTGGGGTCATTTGGACATGAACTTGGCCTAAAAAGTGATTTTTCGCGAATGCTTAAATTTTGGGTGCAGGCGTACCCGCGGGTGGAACCCTACCCGTGGTTCCCCTCGCGGGGAACATGTTTGGGATTGCGGGGATTTGTCCCCCGTGATCCCTTCTTCTTGACATTTGATGTTTTGACCTCCCGTTGTTGAATTGTTGAGCTTTTGTGAGTCTTCTTGATGTTTCGTATGTCTAGAACGATGAGTTAGGAATCCACGTTAGGATTTGGTGTCTTGAATTGTGCTTATGATCCAACCTTGTGATTCGTTGGATTGATGTTGAGTCTTTGTGGTTCATTGGAACTATTTTAGTTTACCCGTTTGATATGCATGCTAGTTTGATGTTGTAATGCTAGTGTGTGTGGTTTGTTCTTTCCTATTGAGGTTGGCAACTTGTGTTGACCATTGTTGGTGTCGGATTGTAATCCTTCCTTGTTGAGTATGGTTTCATATCTTTGTTGTGATCCATTGATTGATTCCTGTTATGAAAACATGGGTATTGGCTGTACCTTGATTGCAGGATTAAGGGTGTGGGACCTTAATCTTCAAGGTACAGATGTGGTATCCGTTGTTGTACACACTTTGTGTGGAATCTAGGTGTTGTTGTATCTCTAGATTCCGTGTGTTTTGACTATTGTTGAGATGATGGATTAACGTGATGAGATGATTGAGCGGGTAAAGTGGACAGTGTGGGGACTTATGTGTGAACGGACCGCTAATGTAGCTTCGGATGGCCATTTGGATACTTTACTTGTGGGCAACATGGGAAACTTATCCCCGTTGCCAGAGATGGTAACTAACCCGTTGAGCTTGGAGTCTCAATAGGGGGTGTATACACTTAAAGTTGCTAGCTCTGTTTCCATTGGGCTGCGGTCCTTGTCATTGCGATGACACTATGCATGTGTTCTGGGTCGTTGCGATGACTACGCGATACATGATTGATGATTGATGATTTGGAGCCCTCCACACTGATCCACTATGAATCGAGCCGTGGAGATATGACTTGGTGTGATAGTGTCCTATGTGGACTTGGAACTCGTTATAGTGTGAATCTTGCATTCCATTGCTTAAGAGCATGTCTATTGTGAATCCTTTGTTGTGTGTCGCATGTTGTACCTTGTTGTTGAGCTTGTTGCTTGTGGTTCTATTGTCTTGTTGAGTATGTTGGTCTTTGACCTTTGTTGTGAGTGATTGATGAGTCCATTGATGTTTCCTATCTCGGCTTTAAAATGATATATACTGTATTCTCAGTTTCAAACGCTTTTGATTATATCTATGTATATATTATGATACTTAACGCGTGTTGATGGGTTACCAGCATTATTCGCTGACCGGGTGTTATCCCTTATCTTTTACAGGTTGAGTAGCTTTGGAGAGCGCGTTAGTGGCCTGTAGATAGATTAGATTTCTTCCTTTAATAGTTGTTGAGGCCTGTGAGCCTAAATAGTCGATTTGTTAGACTGTTTAGTGGTTAGTGTTTGCCTGTGCACCTATTGTTGTGTAGGTGTGGCATAACATCTCCCGGATTGGTGTAGTTAGCTTCCGATTTTCTTATGTTAATGTTTAGACTGCATCTCTTAGCTTTTCTAAGCTTTAATTGGTTTTAAAAGTTGTTGAAATTCGGGGGTGTTACACCCGAGCTACTGAGCTGCAATGGCCCGCGACACCCCATCCAAAACGACACGTAGCTGAGCCACAAGGGCCCGACCACTGCACAGGGAACAACCAGCGGATCTTGGGGCGGGGCTCAACTAGGCCCGCCCCTCAGACCGCTCTCAAACCGCCTCTAGGCAACGACCCTCTCCTAGGGCCGTTCCCTAGGCCGGTGGCCAACGGTCTTAGCCAATGATCCCCTTGTTGAGCCGTTGGCTGGGACCGGTAAGTCTACTGGTGCACTGCCTGTGCACCAGCTATTCTTCTTCTCACCTGCAATGAATTCTCAGACAAAGCTAGCTCACCCAAAATATCAATAACATAACATAAACCAACAATGGATCACTTGGTAGCTCAAATACTTCAATTATCTAGCATTTCTACTCATTTCTACACATCAAAAGACTTCACAGAGTCTTAAAAATAAGCTTGGGAGTCCAAGGGTTATACACTTTATAGATCAAAAGTTCTTAAGTTAAACCTTTCTAGGGTTACATAGTATTTCCCAAAATGTACGATGTTAAAAACTGAGTAGTTTTAGGGAAAAGATAGAATAAGCTTCCAGTATCTATATGATCAAATATATACTTCATTATATATGTACATATTCTCAAAATCGTATATAACATTTCCCAAAACATATATGCTCTTATATATAATTCTAGAAATAGAGTTTTCTTGGCAAATCATAGCTTTTGGTAGTTCAAACCCTTCTCAACATATTTATGATTTTCTATAAAAATACTTTTAAGTATAAATAACCCTTCAAGCCCAAATAATATAATATATACTCCAAGATAATTTCTTAAAGGATGAAGTTGCTTAAGTGGAAGGATTTTAATTATTAAACAAGAGATTAGGGTTTTAAATCCCACCGTAAATAATTTTCCAAAGCATAACACCTCAATAACTAAAATTGATAAATGATTCTCAGCCCTGGGAATCGGTCTCAGGACTCACGTTGTATCCACTAATGCTCTAACCGGAGAGCTATAGCGAGACTTGGTAATAGATCTCATGTAGATCCATTACTAACCTCCGTTGCCTGCACAAGAAGGTTTCTGCTACACTCTGCTTGGTAAAATCACCAAAAATTCATACTATAGTACATAGCATCACAGCACCAAAATTCAACATTTTAAGCATCAAACAATAAACATTTCACCATTCTAAACATCCAATATGTAAATACTTATACACATGAACCACTAAATCACATAGCTTAGGGTTAAGTAATAGATTTGGGAATCCATGTGTTATACCTCAAGCTTTTCAACCTCAAGAATCCTTCCACCTCCATCATCAAGCTAGGTCTTCTTCTTTACCATCTACATTTCTCAAGCAACCACAACAACCCAAATATAAACCTCAAGCATAGAAAACCGCATCTTAGAAAACAAGCCAACAAAGGAATATGGAGAAGAAGAGATGAAATCTTACCAAGTCTTGGACCTAGGCTTTGCTAGAAGAAGCTCTAAAAATGAAAGAGATGAAGATTATAGGGAGAGAGGGAGGAGGTCACGACGGAAGCTGCTGATCTTTTGGAGAAAAAAAAATGAATAGTGCAAGAGGGAGAAAGTTAACCCTTATACTTAGGGTTTGGGGGTAGAAGTGTAAAGATACAATCTTAGGGTCCACCTTGTATCATGGACCAAGGGATAGAATTCAAGATTTAAAATAGTTTGGGGTTAGAAAGGGATTTTCCAAAAATGATTCTTAGATAAACACTTGATTTAGGCTTCTCAGATTCTCCCGGTTTCACTTATAATAATTTCCAGTTCAAAACTTTGGTACGCAATGTACCCGAAAATCTAGGCTTTTAGAAATAAAACTTCTCGGTGTTGAATTTATTTAAAAATTTCACTTAAAATAATTTATTCGAACACCGTGTTTGTCGCTAAAATTTTGTAAGAGTGAAAATTGGCTATTTTGAAATTTCTTAAAACCGAATTTAGAAAATTAAATTTCGAGTTGTCACAATCAACTTGTGGTCCTGCGGTGCCAAGCACGCCCCTATCAGGCTTAGCAGGAAGTGGTGGCGTTGATGGGATATGGTTTCAATTTCTCGCCCAGGGAAGCCCACTCTATTCTTGTTTGAGTGGAAGAAATCCGAGTATATGCATTTCACGGAGACGTCGAGGTCGTGCCACCTTTCTTTGTATATGTCCGCCATGGAGACAAATTTTCAGAGATGAAGACCCAGTGGAGAAGAAAGAAAAGAGAAGAAGCAAAATACTAAAATGCCTTCATTATTTTACCTATTAAAATTTTACGGCTACTTTTCACCCGCAATTTGGTAGGAGTGACTAAAATTGAAAAACATTTAATAGTTAAGGTACTAAATTGACAGTTTTGAAACTCGTGGACTTCAATTAACAAGACCCCAATAGTGGTAGGACCAAAAGTGAAATTTTCTCACATTCGGTGCAATTAATGATAACGTTAGGTGCACTTAATATTGTTACTTGGGTGTACTTTATATTGTTGCACGATATGATGTTGTTAAGTGACCTACATAGTATTATTAGTTGCACTTCAATGTTCGTGTGTACTTTATATGGTTGTGATCTATGAAACTTAAGTGCACTCCATATTGTTAATACTTGGAATTCAAAGTTTGAGTTATTTTTGTAGTTCGTGTGTACTTTATATGGCTGCAATCTATGACACTTAAGTGCACTCCATATTGTTAATACTTGCAATTCAAATTTCGAGTTATTTACAAAAATACTACCGCATTTTTCTTTATAAAAAAATTTGCTTTTGATTTTTTAGATCTTTCCAATGAACGACTCTAGTTGGTTCATAGTTCTCGGGTTCGACACGTTGGGTCTCAGCACTACACTATGCTTACTTCCCAGTGGGTCACCCATCATGTAATTGTGGTAAGTTAAGCAAGCTTAACCACAAAAGTTCTTTGGATATTTGGTTGACATATCCTACTTAAAACCAATTGGTGATAAGTAGGTGGACATTAATCATTTAACCACATCCCTCCATGGTAAGACACAACGCCACGTCTTGAATCGAGCAAGGGCTAAACTCAGCCACCGACCGACGCCCAACAATCTCCTTCCCAACACTTTAAACCCGTGACCACGGCTCTAATACCAATTGTTGGATCTCAGCGCTACGCTATGCTTACTTCCTAGTGGGTCACCTATCCTATAACTACTGTAAGTCCTATAACTACTGTAAGTCAAGCACGCTTAACCACAAAGTTCTTTGGCTATTTGGTTGCCATATCCTACTTAAAACTAATTGGTGATAAGTATGTGGACATTAACCATTTAACCACATCTCTCAATGGTAAGCCACAACGCCATGTCTCGAATCGAGTAGGGGTTGAACACGGCCAACACGACACTCATGAAAACCATGCCATAGGTGAGATTTGTGGTCCAATATGGACAATTGAAATTAGACAATCTATGGTTGTGACCAAATCTTCCTAATCCTCTAATTAGCACTAATTAAGGCAAACATTAATAAGGAAAACTACTCCGAAGGACAATTTGCTCACCACAATAACATCAACACAAGACAAAATAGTGTAAACATCTCCCACTATCATTTTTCAAACGTACTTGGTATCTCTAAGCTTCATAATGTTCTACGTTACCAACTTTGACTCTTCCAGCTGATCTAGCCACCATATCAACATCCGTATGACCAGTGACCAAATAGCCTATACAATCATTGCAGTATGGGGTACCAACATTAAACATTCATATCATCATTTGCAACACGTGCTGCATTCATATTGCTTTGATCATGCATTTATATAACAAAGGTAGTGAATTAATAACTCTTTGGTTGTGCATCCATTTCATGAAAGTTTTACAAAACAATCTGAACAGATAGCTCACCCATACTAACATGGCATGCACAACACTACCCCACAAAATGCACACCCTTACTGCTATCAATGCACAATTGTGCCTCTTAAGAGTGCACACAGGTGTACAACAATTTGTAAGTGCCCACTGTGAACAAAGAAAATTGAATAATATATTGAATTCAAAATTATGGGTTACATGTCAAGTATCATCAATGCGATGTGGGCACTAGATCTCTGGATGATCCTCTGATTCTTCAATTGAATGCCTTGAACACTCCACCGTTGAAGGGCCTCCGGGTTTCAAGTGGCTTAATCTTCAAAGAAGGGCATGTATATATATCTTGTTCTTCATTGAAGAGCCTCCGGGTTCAAATGACTTGATCTTCAATGGAGGTTTGGATCAACATGCATGATTGGATTGGAGGAGGGGGGCTTTTACTTTCAGGATCACATTTTTATTGTGATCTCTGAATAAACTTGATCTTTCTATGCTTTTTTCCTAGGATGAATGATTACATAGAAATGAAAGGCCTTATTTATAGCTATAGGATAGAGAGTTTTGATAAGCTCAAATTCTTTTGATATTATCTAATTAACAAATTAGATAATATCAATATTATCCAAAATATTTTAAATATATTCAAATATACTAATATTGATAAATAATCAATATTTATCAAAATTTAAGTGTCTACAAATGCCCCATCGAGACTTGCTTATACACCACTTGAGAGCATATAACACTTGAAAGTATGTAGTGCAAGAAAGTCTCGACACTACAACTTAAAGATATAAGGCCGTTTTAACTCGTGCCAAGGAGCCTTGAAAGATATGAGGCCGTTTAAACTCGTGCCAAGGAGCCTAAATATGAGGCCGTTTAAACTCGTGCCAAGGAGTATCATTTAGCCTCCTCCATTTCAAATTTCATATGTGGTTTGCCCCCATACCGATTGAAAGTGCCTATGAAGAGATGAGAGGTAGAGCTGTCCCATTGGGCGTGCCAATTTGTGAACAAAGAAAATTGAATAATATATTGAATTCAAAATTCTGGGTTACATGTCAAGTATCATCAATGCGATGTGGGTACAAGATCTCTGGATGATCCTCTGATTCTTCAATTAGATGCCTTGAACACTCCACCGTTGAAGGGCCTCCGGGTTTCAAGTGGCTTAATCTTCAAAGAAGGGCATGTATATATAACTTGTTCTTCATTGAAGGGCCTCCGAGTTCAAATGACTTGATCTTCAATGGAGGTTTGGATCAACAGGCATGATTGGATTGGAGGAGGGGGACTTTTACTTTCAGGATCACATTTTTATTGTGATCTCTGAATAAACTTGATCTTTCAATGCTTTTTTCCTAGGATGAATGATTACATAGAAATGAAAGGCCTTATTTATAGCTATAGGATAGAGAGTTTTGATAAGCTCAAACTCTTTTGATATTACCTAATTAACAAATTAGATAATATCAATATTATCCAAAATAGTTTAAATATATTCAAATATACTAATATTGATAAACCAGGACTATGTGGTCTAATGGTATCTGTGTTGGACTTCTATTTGGAAGATTGTGATTTCGAACCTTAGTGGAGGCGTTATTGGCTCTTTGTGTTTCAGTAGGTTGAGAAAGTATGGAGGCGTTATTGGCTCTTTGACCTAAATTGTTGGGCGTCGACCACCCTAATCCCCCTGAACTCTAACACCTAAATTGTTGGGCGTCGACCACCCCCCCTGAACTCTAACACCTAAATTGTTGGGCGTCGACCACCCTAATCCCCCTGAACTCTAACACCTAAATTGTTGGGCGTCGACCACCCTAATCCCCCCCCTGAACTCTAACACCTAAATTGTTGGGCGTCGACCACCCTAATCCCCCTGAACTCACACCTAAATTGTTGGGCGTCGACCACCCTAATCCCCCTGAACTCTAACACCTAAATTGTAATTGTTGGATCCCCCTGAACTCTAACACCTAAATTGTAATTGTTGGATCCCCCTGAACTCTAACACTTAAATTGTAATTGTTGGATCCCCCTGAACTCTAACACCTCTCTAACACCTAAATTGTTGGGCGTCGACCACCCTAATCCCCCCCCTGAACTCTAACACCTAAATTGTTGGGCGTCGACCACCCTAATCCCTAAATTGTTGGGCGTCGACCACCCTAATCCCTAAATTGTTGGGCGTCGACCACCCTAATCCCCCTGAACTCACACCTAAATTGTTGGGCGTCGACCACCCTAATCCCCCTGAACTCTAACACCTAAATTGTAATTGTTGGATCCCCCTGAACTCTAACACCTAAATTGTAATTGTTGGGCGTCGACCAGGTTGAGACGTGACAGTATTGTTTGTCACAGAGGGATATAGTTAAATAATTAATGTTTACCTATTTACTACCAATTAATTTTAAAAAAGATATGACAACTAAATAACCCAAAACTCAGTTAAGCTACTCCTGGGTGACAGCGTATATATTAGATTGTTATATACTCCGTATTTCATTTTTAACCAATATATTTTCATGTTTACAAAATAAACCCAAAGTATATATATTAAATGATAACCAAATTTCAATTTTCGGATTATCACTCTCCCTCCCAAGAGTCTTGCGTAGCTACTGCGAACCAGAGGACCAGACTGACGTGCCGTGCGGCGGACCGGCGATGGAGTGAGGACGTGCGGCTGACCAGCAGTGGCGTGAGGTCTCGATTGGAAGTAGGTTGGTCTTCTCTTACTTTTTAATTAGGTCGCCACCGGAAGCAGGTGGCCTGAGGTCGCGACCGGCTGCGGCCTGCGGCCTTTTTGTCTTCATCATTACCTTATGCTTTTGATGCATCCTGATGAGTGAAGCTTTTTCTTTACGGTTACTATTGTTTTGGATTCAATTTTTTTTTTATTATTTTTTTTTTGGGATAAATTTTTAGTTTTGATTTATCTGTTTGCCAATTTCTATAAATCTTTGTCTTTTGAGTTGATTCTTGTGTTAATTGTTTGGGAAAAGAACCCATACCCAGCATTGGGAAGTTGGTCTAAGCTCGATTTTACCTAGATTTCACAACAAAGGGGGGAGTTTGGCCTGAGGGTTTTGTTTGATTTATTAATTGCCTATTTGGTCAATTATTGCAAATAACTCAACCTGACTCCAGGACAGCATTTGTTGCAACTTGCAATTCGTAAATTCTAGGATGGAAACCAATTCGTCCTAGTTTTATGTTCATGTGCTATAGTTTAGACTTTAGATCCGTATTTGAGGAGTGGCTTGATGTAAAAATGGCTGGTTCTGGGATGATATTGTGGGTTATATAGAGTCAAGAAAATAAAATGGATGGTCATAAGGAATAATGACATAATGTGTATTTAACCATTTTGCTGGATGATTAGTTATTTCTGTTTGGTAACCTCTCTGGGAATTAAAGCCTTGAATTCATATGTAAGCTATAATTGCACAACTTTCCCAATGGTTGCTACTATAGATCAATACCTAAGTGTTCGATTTAAAGTTTTGTCTTATCTTAACTCCAATTAGTTAGGTAGTAAAAACTCATTGTTTTCTTGTTTGTTTAATTAGTTTCTCAACTGATTAAATCCCTTTTAAACAACTGAGGCCATGCACAATAGACTCTAATTTTATGAGATTGAATTTTGTTTCTTTGGATCTGCTCCTAGTTGTAGTTTTGAACATGAGTCCTACTTGACATGCTGAGCCTAAAGAGTAGTAACTCAACTTATGGATTTTTGGTTATGTACTTTTGTTTTATTGGACTGGTCATCAGGTTACGTAATCTGTTCTATTGTTGTAGTATTTCATAAAATCATGTGTAATTGTGTTTTTTTAAAAATAAATATGTAGGCCTTAAACAGACTCAAAGCCTATTTAAAGCCTATGACATGTAGTCTTCAAAGCCTTTTTCATAGCCTACATATTAAGTAGGCCTTTAAAAAAAGGCTTCAGGCCAAGCCAGTCCTATTGTAGGCTCAGACTTGGGCTTATAAAAAAGCCTACTTTCAGGTGGCCAAGGCCTAATTTGCCAAGACCTGGCCTGTAATATTTCCACCCCTACCAATTGCTGAATATAGACCTTATTTGTACCTTATTTAATGCTTTTAAAGGTGCTCATATTTGCAGATTTATTTTTCTTGGAGAAGTGTTGGAACCATAGTTGTTTATTTTGGGCCCTTTGGAATTGTATGAAAGTAGATCTGGTAAGTTATCATGGGTTCCTTATCTGGAATCCTTCTAAGGCCGGTACTTGTCTGGAATCCATCATTGCTCCACTGCAGAAATAGGACTCCTTCCAGTAGTGGTTGCACTAATAAAGTTAATGACTTGGGAGTTTCTTTCTACAATTGTGTGCATCCGAAATCTGTACATACCCAAAGCTCCTTGCTTTCTGATTCTTTAAGGTACGTGTTGTATATTCACCTCTCTCTCACTTTCTTTTTTAATCAATGTTTCTAGATCTTCTCTGGTGGTGTGTGTCGGTGTATGCGTGTTAGTTTTCAAATTTAACATTTCTGTTAATGTATTTTTCCTGAAATTGGGATAGTTAATACTAGTTCTGGTTTGTTACTAATTATCATAGATAATGAACCAAAGAAAGGAAGAAAATGGTCAGTAATGCATGCTGAAAGACTTGTAGACAACTGAGAGGAAGGAACTACTTACCTTAATTACCCCAAATGTATTGGTTATCATTTCGTGTATCAAGGGCTTTATAATGATGAGGATAACTGCATGGTGTCTATTTTACCAAGAAGCAAAATAAGGGGAGATGTCTTACTGGTTTCAAAAGAAGAAATTCAGTCTTTTCAGGTCTTGTTTGAATTGAAGTATGATGAGGAATTTTAACGATTGAGTTAATTGTGTTGTTTTATGCATGTGTATGTATTAAGATAAATAATAATCATGTGGTTTTTGTATAGCATGACTGCATGAGACATTTATAGTTTGAATTGGAAATATTCAAAGTAAAATAGAAAGGAAAGGATTGAATTCTTGTGTCTAGATCTAACCCCTTAGCAGTCTAAGTCCATGTCAATTAACAATGTGTTACAGCGTTTTGTGTTCTTAACCCCAATTTATCTTTCTTAATAATTCTCGTAATATGACATTTCTTTTTGTGACATTAAGTCGATCTGAAGATGGTGAGGAGCCTCCACAAGAACGATTACCCTTTGTTGCAGGTTTGTTTAAGTTCTTTGCTTTCTACAACACTTTTGCCTCATTTTATTGTGTATACTGTAGTTGTCATTTTCATTTATGTTTTTGAGCAACATAATCTATCAATTCATTTTTCCCATTGCTATTTTTCGGCTGTTTTTGGGGTTTGCTAGACTTTATCATCATAAATAGGATCTCTGTTATCTACTTTTAGCTAGCAATGAGCAAAAGACATCTATATATTCATGCAAGTTGTAAATCTTAATATCTTTTTTTTTTTCCCCTAAAGTACATGAATCAAATATAGTGGCAAAGGATCCCTAAAGTTTTAGAATTTCAGTGCCTATGGGTCAAGCTGACACTTGAAGGTGGGGGGAGGGGACACCTGTCAGTGACTATGACTTGCTCAATTTTTGTGGTATACAATAAGATTTCTATTGTTAGATCAGGAGAGGCTTTTGTTTTATTGTTTTGGCGGTGGGGATTCTTATGGCTGGATTGTTGTACAGGGCTGTTGGTTTTGTAGGACTCTTTTGATACTCTGTATTTGAGTAGCACTCCCTTAGTGCACTCAATAAAATTTTTACCTAACAAGTGGTTTGTTGGTCTGGTTTTTCCTTGTTGAAAATTTACAGCAAAAGACTAAAAGTTGCTCATGCTTCACTGAATCCTTTGATATGCATTTAATTACCTGGTGTTGTGGAGTTGAAAATAAATTGCGTGAATAAAAGAATGTTTACAAATGAGAAAACAAGAGGACTAAAACGAATGACATATTGGTTAACAATGTGACTGCTGTATCGAGTGCCATTGGAATGAATACTTGGAGAAGCAAGGAGTGCTGTCAGGTTTTTGGTACTAGGCAAAGGGACTATTGTGCCAACTTCTATACTTAGCACATGGCTCAAAAGATTAGGTTGCCATGCTAAATGCCGCTCTAATGGATATTAATTAACCATCTAATCTATTATTTAAACCATCATTACTTCCATTACTATCTTATCCAAAGGTGGTTAAACTAACTTAAGTTAAGTTTTGCTATAAATGGAGGGCAATTCCAATGTATGAATGATGATAAAACTTCATCTTCTTATCTTACCCTTGTCATTGTCTTTTCAACACTTTGCATAGAGTTGTTCTTAATAAACTCTATAGCCAAACACTTTCTAGATTGTTTTAGATAAGGTGTCCTAATACAATTGTCTTCTTTGTATCCCAAAACTCCAAAAGTTATATCATGTAACCTTGTTGCTTCTTTATAGAGATAATAATAAACTTTTAAGAAAGCATGAAGTGACATGCTTAGAAGATTTATCTAATCTCTATGGTTTCTTCCATTTCCTTTTGTCCTAACATCTCCTTTCTGTCCATTATGATGGGAATGCATGACAGAATGATTTTGTTTTTTCTTTACTTTTTTTATTCCTTATCCATTACCCAACATTGGTTTGCAGCTGCTTTTGGCTTTAACTTTTGTTCTATATTTCGCACTATGCATTTTTTTTTTTCTGTGCTATATCTACAAGCTTTCCTTGCAAATGAGACAAAATTTTATATCGACTAGCCTTGGTAATTATTGTGGGTGTTTCTGGTTTTGTTTGAATAGGTGGGATAGTAGCTTTGGGTAAATTTGAGGCGCTTCACATTGGCCACAGGGAACTTGCAATCCAGGCAGCAAAGATAGGAGTTCCATTTCTACTCTCATTTGTTGGAATGGCTGAAGTACTCGGTTGGGAACTTAGGTAAAATTTAGGATCTTATTTTATTCCTGTCTGGCCTTTCTTTAACTTCTGGAACTAACATTTTTACATTGTTTGGTGTTCTAGAAAGTGGAATATATAATTGCTAAAAGTTAATACTCCGTAACAATTTCCACCTTCACAACTTGGGATTTGGGGTAGATTATATTACAATGGAGTATTTTTAATGACATAAGGTGGCTTTCACTTAGGGTGCCTTTGGAAACTCAGAAAATGAATTCTAGAAATCATTTTCCAGGTTTCCAGTGTTTGGCTAGAGGGGGAAAATGGAAGTCAATGGAAAATAGGGGTATGGCCAATGGAAGATAGAGGGGATTTTCTGGAAAAGGACTTCCCTTTTTTTTTTTTTTGGAATGCAACCAAACACTGGAAAGGAATATGTTTTCTGGAAAATAGCTCATTTTCCAGAAGTCATTTTCCTGCTTTCCAAACACACCCTTAGCAAAAAATAAAATAAAAATAAAATTCTTTGCTAAATGTAAATCTTCTGAGTAGTTGTTTTTGGTTAATTATAGATTACAAGAACTCTTAATTCTTATAGCTCTACAATAACTCAATAAGAGAGTTGAATCAATTTTATGCACACCATTTATCTCATGCACGTAGGAAGCCCGATACAAGAGAAGTGAAGGCTTTTTGCTCTCATCATTTCCTAAATCCAGCTTAAACTAACTCAAAGGTTGATGTATGCATCCTTATAGTCTAACTTTCTGCAACTACTGATTAAAGTATTACCCAAATCGGGAGGAATATTTCTCGTACCCAACGTACTTCATCCTGTAAAGTGTGTTTCATGTAAAAGTATGTGAAGTCGATAATCACTTTTTTTAATGTATCATAGAGTGGGTGTGTATCAAACAGTTCTGCTTGATCCTGCAAAGTGTTTTTCATGTAAAATTACATGAACTCTATAATCACTTTTTTTTTTTTAATGTATTAGAGTGGGTGTATCAAGCAGTTGTGTACATTTCTTTGTTTGTGGAGAGATTCATTTTTCTTTTTGGGCCTAATCCATTGTTGGTGGCCCTGGTAGCTTGCTGAATAGGGAAGGAGAAGGAATGCTAATTGCATTTCGTGTTAATTAATGTTCACAGGGTTCCCATTGTTGCCAAATGTGACCGCAAAAGAGTTCTCTCCTCTTGGGCTCCCTATTGTGGTGGAATGATCCCCAGAGAATTCCAAATAGAATTTTCAAAAGTTCGATACCTCACCCCTCGTGATTTTGTTGAGAAGCTGTCGAAAGACCTTGGGGTACTTGGTGTGGTGGCAGGTATGCTACAAACAATTGTTACACAAATGTTTGCGTAAGAATGATAATATAAATTTGTTGTTATGATGTAGGTGAAAACTACCGGTTTGGGTACAAGGCTTCCGGGGATGCATCAGACCTGTTGAGGCTTTGTAATGAATACGGCATTCAGGCTTGTATAATTAATTCCGTCATGGACAAGAATCAAGATCCTAGCAGCTTATATTCTTACGATGCAAAGGAGAGGGGACAAGTCTCGTCCACTCGTGTCCGATATGCGCTTGCCAAAGGAGATATGAAGTACGTGTCGGAGCTTTTAGGTCGCCACCACCGGCTTTTCTTGATGGTGGGAGACCAAGAAAAGTTTACGAGTGATAGATGTAGGGTGTCAGCTCCAAAGTCGTGTTTGTTGAATCTTTCGCCGAGGGAAGGTGTTTATGAGAATTGTTCCATTATGATAGATGAGAAAGTTATAGCATGCAGAGTTGTGATAGACACCACGCATATTCACTTGGATTGGGATAAGCACACTTGTATTACTTGTCAGCAGTTAAACTTAGTTGGTATTGACATTGTGGGATAGTGTAAAGTTTGTAATTGATTCCTATATTGTTTTGATTTCTAAAAGTGCAAAAAGCCTCAGGCAATGGCTACCTACATTTTCATACGATAAATTACTAGTTTCCATGTAGGGATAGGCGGATAGCAGCAACGGTAGGGGACTCCCCGTGATGGCAAATTAATGAAATTATACCGTGGATTATGGTTCACAAAGCATTGTGGACCATGGTCTACAACGGTGCCTTTTTTTTTTTTTTTTTTTTTTAATGAAAAGAAATGACATTCGTTCTGTGCTGTTTCACGTAAAGTAGCTCTGTTTGTATAACATATTCAGTTTCATTTTATATACACTGCAGTTTAATTTTAACATAATTACAGTTTCATTTGACATTATACATTCAAATATGTGAAATTATTTTTATATACACTGTAGTTTCATTACAGCACAATTACAATTTTTGATATAATTACAGTTTTATTGGACAATATAAACTCAAATATATGAAACTGTAATTCAATTTCATTTTATGAATTGAATGATAACATGAGGTTGCTTGCTGAGATATATGATGTTATGAGTTTATTGATAAGATAAGTGTGTGCTATGAGTTTGTTGTTAAGATAATTAATCGTGAAAGCATGCCTATTTGGTGTTTAGGTTGTAAGTATATAGAAACCCTGATGAGCATATTTAAATGTTGCTTAAGTGATTGAGAATGCTTGATCTAAGTATGAGAAACAAATGTTTTTCAAAAGTATATACTGTAGTATTTTACAGGGTTGAGTGACCTTATACTTAGCTTCGTGCTAACGGGTTTGTTTTCTACTTGTTGTTTGTTAACCCCTTTCAGGTGGGCCCAGTGCATGAGAGAGTACGAGTTAGACTAGACTAGCATAGTAACTGTTGTAGTCTAAACTCTTGATGTTATTTCTTTTGAGATTTGTAGTTGACTACCTTGTTTTGATGGTGCTAGACACAGGGGTCTTATCCCCTAGTTTGATTGATGTTAGTAGACTTTAATGATTTAGTTGTTTATCCTTAGCCTGTGCAATCACCCTGCCTGTGCAATCACCGTGAAGGGTGATTGTGGCGGTGAAACCTCTATTTAGTTGTTTTAGTAAGTTTAATCCGCTGCTTTAGTTTATCTTTAAAGGTTTAGTCTGTTAATTAAGTTTAAGAAAAGTGGGGTGTTACATATATATTCTTGAAAGCCGTATTTGTTGAGATATTCCTATGAGCTTGATGTTGATTCTTATTCTCTTGAGAGTCGATTCCATTGTCTTAGCTTCGTATGACTCTCTTGTTGACTTGAAACCTTGATTATTGTTGTTGAGATTGATATGCTGGCAAGTGGATAATGTGGGGCTTATTTGATATTAATGTGAGATTGGCAGGCCTCTGGCTCTGTTTGCAATGGGTCATGTTGGTGTGGGAAGCCCTTGACAGGTAGGTGGTGTGAAAAGTCCCGATCAACCATTGTGAACTGATCCGGTAGTGTGGAAAGCTCCGGGATTATTGATTTGCGGGCAACCTGGTAGAAAGGTATCCCAGGTTGTCAAAGATAGTAGCTAACCCGTTGGGCTTGGAATCCCAATAGGGGGTGCATACACTTAAAGTTGCTAGATCTGTTTCCATTGGACATTGATTGATTTGTAACTTGTGACATTGGTGTTGACTGGAAGCCCTCCACACTGATCTACTTTGTGACACCCCGTAAATCTAACCCTTAATTGAGATTAATTGAGGAATTAATCCTTATTTTCATTGGATAATTTCCTTCTAAAAATCCTGAAATTTAATAGTCGAGGGACTAGAACTTGACTAGTTTCCTTAGTCAACCATGTGTACCTTTTGCCTTATGCTTTGTACTTCAACCTTCTGTCTTCCTAGCTTTAGTAAGGGTAAAGATGACCTTTCACACATGTTTTGATGCTCAAGTTTTCCCTAGTAAGACACTTCACTCATTTCCCTTACTAGCCAAATCATAAACACTCCACCTTCTATCTAAAGAAATCTTGGCTTGCCCTTCAAGCTAAAAGAAGAACCATCTATCCTTGCAAAGATTCATCTAAAGATTCCACCTTTCTACCTCTCTAGCATAGGAAATGGTAAGATCTAAAGTTATTTAGTGTTTTTAGTTAGCTCTAAGGTGTCTTTATCTTATTTTGGTGTTTTCTTTGTGGTTTGGTTGTGTAAGAAGTCTTTGGTGAGAAAGAGCTTCAAGGAGACGCCTAGGAGTGTAAGAAGAAAGAGGTTTTTGGTCTTCAAAGGTAACTCATGCTATACAAAACCTATTTTCTACTTTCTATTATTGATTCTTGACTTCCATTGATGATTCTTGGTGTGAATGTGTGATTTGATGCATGATCTTGTGATAATGCATATTTAGAGCTTGTATTTAGGGTTCTTGAATGCTATTCTTTGAGCTATTCTTGGGTTCAAGTCATATCTTTGTTGTATGTGAGGTTTTGGGTGTTTTGGACTTGAACTTGACCTTGGAGATGAATTTCCCCGAAGGGAAATTGGTGCACAAGGGTGTACCCCGCGGGCGGAACGACGGGCAGTGGCCTATCCGCCGCACCACCCGTGAGGTACACGACCTTATGGGGCTGTACCCCGAGGGCAGGACCACGGGTGGTGGTCTACCCGTGGCCCCACCCGCGGGGAACATATGTAGAGTTTAGCGGGGAGTTTTTTCCCCATGGTTCTTTCCTTTGGTATTTGATGTTTTGACCTCTCGTTGTTGGATTATTGAGTTTTTTTTGAGTCTTCTTGATGTTTCGTATGTCTAGAACGATGTATTAAGTATCCTTGTTAAGACTTGGCATCTTGAATCGTGCTTGTGGTCCAATCTTGTGATTCGTTGGGCTAATATAAGTCTTGAAGGTTCATTGGAACCATTTTGGTTTACCCGTTTGATGTGCATGCTAGTGTTGACGTTGTTTATGCTAGTGTGTGTGGTTTGTTCCTTCTTGTTGAGGATTGGCAACTTGTGTTGCCAATTATGCTGATTATTGGATTGAAATCCATCATTGTTGTTGTGTATCGTTTCATGTCTTTCCTTGGAACCTCTTGATTGAACTCTTATGATGTAATCTCGTACAATCGTTGTACCCGTTGTTGATACTTGATTGAGCTATTGATGAGCCTCAATCTTCTTGATGATGACTATGTGTGAATATGAATGAGTTTGGTAGTTTTGTTACTTGAGCTTTGCTCATGGGATCGGTGGTGTGTTACTATGAATTTAATGGTACCCTCGTGTATTGAGAGATCGGTGATATAATGATTGGTGGTGCGATTGGTGGGGGCGACGGTCCCAGGAGGGAAAAGGTTGGACTCGATGTACAGGGTGGCACTCGGAGGTACAGGTTGAAACTGTGATAAGGCCGGGTGTAGCCATAAGGGTGGAACTAAGGTATAAGGTTGGACTCAGAACTTGGAACTTGAATGTGAACTTGTCATTATATGATTGTTGTATTTCCTGCTTATGAGCATGTCTATGATGAACTCTACCTTGTGAATGGTAGGTTGCATCTAGAGTTGTGGTTGTCACTTGTTGATTGTGGTCTCTATTGCTTTGTTGAAGTTGTTGGTCTTGATCTTTACTGAGAGCGTGATATGCCTGTTGTTGTCTCATCTCTTGGTTTTCAAATGCTATACACCGTACTCCTCAGTTTCAAACAGTTTTGATTATATCTATGTATATATATTGATACTTAACGCATATTGGTGGGTTACTGGCTTTAATCGTTGACCGGGTGTTATATCTATGTTTTATAGGTTATGTGTAGCCTTCGGAGAGTGCGCTAGTGGAACCTAGATAGTGTAGCTCTTCCCGCTTCCCTTTGCTTAGACTTATTCTGTTTTGTTGGCCTGTGAGCCTTAGATTGTTGAACATGGATTAGTTGTAGCCTGTGCATCTATTTTTGACATAGATGTGGCATAGCACTACCTGAATTGATGTTTAGCTTCCGCTTTGTTTAATGACTAATGTTAAAGTGTTTTCTCTAATTAAGTTTTAAAAATGTTGGTAATTCCTGGGGTGTTACAATTGGTATCTGATTGCGGTAATTTAGGCAAACAAATAATACCCGGAGTATTCGGGTAATCGATCCACATGGAAGTGGGGTACTAAGCACTAGCTACTTCGTTACTCATATGGAACTAATCTAAGCGAAACTTGAGGATTTGATAATTGTAGAAAATAAAAGACAGAATAAACTAATTAACAAGGTGTTGTAAGCAATAGAGCAAAGTGTGATTCTTGGGATCACAATATTTAATCACCTAGTGCTAATCAAAATTGTACTCCGTTCGTCTCATTTTATCTATCTTACTTTCCTTTTTCATACGTCCCAAAATATTGTCCACTCTCCAAAAATAAACATCATTACATTTCTAATTTTCCTATTTTACCCTTTTACTTAAAATACAACCACTCCATAGTGTACTGTTACTCATTAAAGCAAACAACTATCATCCACTCAAATTCCTCAAACTTTGTGTCAAATTAGAAGAAAGTGAAAGAACATACGGAGTATATCTATATTTCTCTTCCTGGGTTTGTTTATTTTCACTTCACAAACATAGAAGATCAGAGATGAAATCCTGGGTTTCTTCATTTTATTGAGAGTAGATTGCAAAATAATGCGCCCAACTTGGATTAAATTCTCATGTACCACAGTTTTCTTCTGTGTTATCCTCTGGCACTAGATTCTCATTTCCACTTCGCAAACATAGAAGATCCTGGGTTTCTTCATTTCCACTTCGCAAGCATAGAAGATCCTGGGTTTCTTCATTTCCACTTCGCAAGCATAGAAGAAATGAAGAACATATTGTACATTTTTCTTCCCAGTTCTCTTCATTTCCATCAGGGGTTTCAAAAAAATCATTTTTAATCTTTCATTTTCTTAGCCTTCCTGTTTTTTTTTTTTTTTTTTTTTTTTTTTTCTTTTTATCGTTCTTATAGTCAAATGTAGATCCCATAATTTTTAGAAGAAACAAGTTTGTGTGTTTTTTTTAATGATTACTGGGTGTATAAAGAAGAATAGAAGACATAGAAATTATGGAGTATTTGCTGAAGAAAGATGATGAATTATTTGCAAATGAGATGAATAAATATACAGCGTAGTAAAGTTGTCAAATGCGATGATGAAGGAAGAAAAAAAGTTCTGTAGTAAAGTATTCACATTGCCAGGGAGTACAAGGGCATAAATGGAAAGGGAGTCAACTTCTTTACTTGTCTTAAAGTGCGTGCCAAAACCAAGTAAGACATATATTTCGGGACAGAGGGAGTAATATTTAGTTTGGAATTAAGACTGGTGTGAGAATGCAAAGTGAAATTGAATTACTCTCGTAATCTCTACCCCTAGTGAATTTCCACTCTCGTGGCTTAAACACTCAATAAGAACAAAGGACATCATTCATTAATTCCCAATTATTACCATCTCTCAATGTGCAGCAATCTAGAATAAATTCCCCAACTAATTTGCCCTTTCTCAAGGTGCAACAGTCAAGTGCAATTGTGTGTGCCCTAATTTATGCCTAACTCTCGATATGGCATGAACATGACTATGAAGCAAGTAATTAGGCCATTAATTACTAGCAACAACAGATTAAAACAAGATTGCGACACAAGTCATAAAACCAAACGTAAATATATTAAAGAATTAAAGAACTAGGCACATAGGTTCATAAACAAATTCATCCAAAAATCCCTAAGGTGTTTTAGCCACTCATGGCCATAATAGAAATCAATACAATCTTGAAGGATAAACACACAACAATAGGAATAAGAGAAAGAGGGAAAGAATTCTCCCGAATATTCCTAGTCAATTCTCTACTCCAAAGCCAATTGTAAATCTTGAAGTTGGTCCTCTTGGTTTTTGCTCTTTTCTGCCTCCCAAAACCGAATCTGAAAAACTTTTAGGGTTGATGGAAGATGGTCCTTTTAAAGTGGGAACCCAATGGAATTATTTTAGGAAAATTTCAGCTTTTCCAAATTTTCAGCACTTCGCACTCTCGACGCGTCGAGCCTCTGATCTGGGCGCGGTCTTGACTTTCTGGACATTCTCGATGAGTCAAGAGCTAGGCTCGACGCGTCGAGCCTTCGGTCCGTCTCAACTTTGGGCTACTAGATGATCTCAACGCGTCGAGCACTTCCTCTTTTTTACCCATTCGTGCTTGGAAATCTCCCTTTGCTTTTGCACTTAACCTGTAATGGTTTAAAAACACTACCAAACACCGCAAAACATTCAAAAAAGGTGTAAACCATATCCTAATGAGAAAACAAGGAAAACATGTATTAAATATGCAAAATTAAAGAACTTAGGTTGCTGAGATGATTCAAAATAACAATAAAAACATGCACAAATGTGATTACATCAGTATCAGAGCCTAGGTTTAAGCCTAGGTGTTAGGAGTTGAATTTTAAGGAGTTAAGTATGATTTAATCCTTTAAGTTGACCTCTAAGTACCTAAGTGTTAGGACTTAAGACACTTACCATCGCTTAATCTATCGCTAGGTTTGAGCCTACGCATTTTGGCAACAAAAATCATCCCATCACCAATTTCGTCACCATAATGATAACGAATATTCTATCGCTTATTCTATCGCTAAAATCACATTTCGTCATGATTATGTTAAATTATTATTTTTTAAATATTTTTATAATTATTATTATTATTTTGTTAAAATTCTAATGTTAGTATTTATATTGTTAATATGCAATTATATTTATAAACTAAAATAATATTAAAACTAAAATATAATATAATTTGTAATATAAAAGTAATACAGTACTATTTATAGTTCAAGAAATTGAATGTTGAACTTAATAGCAAATTATGTCTAAACAACAATAATAATCAATTAAAAAATCAATATCAAGTTCTCTAACATCACGAACTATACTACCGAACGACATATAATCTGTAAACTGTTGTATCTAACTCCTCTGTGTTGGGTAGGCCTCTTTTCTAGCAAATTACAACTCACTTTGATAAACGAATGTGGCTGCAAAAAGATAAGATCAAACAAAAGTGTAGAACCTTCAAGCATGCTAAAATATCAAGAAGTGAAAGCATGAATAGTGGTGTTTTCTTACTCAAGGTGTTTGTCCCCGTCTCCTTATACATCAGGAAGAAATAAAAAACAAAGAGTTGCTCCAAAATTTCACCAAATTCACCATCTAAAGAAACGGAAAAACCTGCAACTAAGGACTGGTGGAAAATGATGTACCTACATATGAAAGAGAACTCATACAAAAGATTAATCAAACAAAGCTTGAGCAGCATAAGCATCAAAGAAAGCATTAGTAGATGCAGTGAAAGCAGGTGCATGTTTTTTCAATTTGTCAATAATATATTTTAGAAAATTTCAACTTCATAGATTCATAAATTGAACTAAAATTCTAAAATTGTGGAATAATCACTGCCATGATTTACTCTTTAAAGTAAAAAAATAAAAATAAATAAAAAAGTCCAAATCGGAGAAGTGATATCACATCAATACAATAAAGAGGTCCATATATTAATATGAATAACTTCCAAAAAGTACTCATGAGATGCGCTACTTAGATCAAAATATGTTAAGCAGTATGCTAATCACAATATTAGAATCTAAGTGTTAAATATCAAGAATATATAGCCTCAAGTCAATGACTGAAAAGCTATTTCCTAATTTTATACAGGTTGATTGAAAGCAGCCCCCTACTGGATGAATCATCTTTGACAATCAGTGATATACATCAAAGAACCAAAGAGGTTGCCTCTTTTAATTGGCAAACTGCATATCAAAAACTCTGAACAATACTCAGCCACTAATTTTATACTCGAATAACTTTTGTGTGGTTTGATGCAATGAAATATCAAATAGGGAGAATTCCTGTAGGTTAATTAACTGAGGAGAGCCGAAAGCTATAATTGAACCCACAACTGCCCCCTAAATCAACAGCTTATGTATGTAAAGAACATGGACCTTATAATAGTTAACAAAGAACCATTATAGAATAATTTATCTTCATCATTAAAATTAAATTTGAACTATTGGGAGGAACACATTTTTCCTGTATTTGCTACTTCTGAAGGATTTTGTGCTATTCTCTTACTGCCAAATGATAGTGCTCTGCAATTGTAAAAAATTTAAATTTGTCTTAGAAACTATCCATAACAAATACTCGAGTCGAAGGGCCTCAATGACCTATATCCAGAATCTTCCGTAGATCCCTTTGGCACCCCCAATTTATTAACAAAATAGTAATTAGCTCAGCAGCAGTTGAATCCAAATCAGTCCCTGTGCACTTATGTATCTCTAGCTTTAAAAATAGAAACAGGATAACAAACATATCTAACAGAATCCAGCTCAAGAACATGGCCTATTATCTTTAAAGCTCAAAGAAAATACGGCAAGGAAAAGAAACTAACCTAGTATAAAACGATTCAATGATGTGCTCTCTCACCATTATGGCATTATTTCTCTACTGGGCGTGCAAATTATCAATAAAACCTTTAAATAATAAAACATCACCACATCAATGGCTTAATAAACTAAATCTGAGTCTAAGTTACTTCAATAATTCAAATTACACAATTAAAACTAACGAAAATTAGGGTTTCGTAAAAAATACCTGAAATTGGAGATGAATACAACAGAGAAAGGAAATTGACTTTGAGCCCTCCTACTTCAATCTAGCTGTGACTCGAGCAATTGGAAATTTCATGTCATAGGGGGGAGAGAGGGAGAGATTGGGATATTTTAAAGTTTGAACTTTGAATATGAGGTTTTTGTTGTCTCTGAATTTTTGAAAATTTTAGGGACCGCCAAAATTTGGCGGTGAATGATTTGGTGGCGAACTTAAATTGCTAAATAAGTCCGTATGACGAGATTGCCTTTCAATATGGTGTTTGGCTATTTACTATCAGGGTGTTTGGTTCACGGAATCTCGAATTATCGGCGTTGGTTCAAGTAATATTATATTCCATCCGTCTTATTTTATGTGTCTGGTTCAGAAGTTGTTTTTAATTTAATTTTTCATAGTATTAAGTTTAGTATAAATATATAAAATTTATATAATTAGAAACTACACTAAAAGTACTATTAAATATTAAAAAAATTAAATTTTAAAAATTAGTAAAAGATCATAAAGAAAATAAACAAGAAGAAAGATTTAGTTTGACCAATAAATAGTAAGTAGGACAAATAAAATATGACAAATGGAGTATTACTTTAGGAAATGTTAGATTGCTGAGATTGTTAGATTACTGGGAAAGTTAGATTCATGTGTTTGGTTTAAAACTGAGGTATGTAATATAAGTATGTTTGGTTAAAGATTATTTTTTTTAATGTTATGATGATTATTTTACTTGAATACCATTGACATATTCTCATGTATTTTAATAAATTTTAAAACTAAAATAAATAAATAAGGTAATGGTAAAATATAAAAGTAAATGATTAAAATTAATTAACTAATAGCTTGAACAATAATTAACTTAAGCAATGGATTAAAATGACAAAATTAGGAATAAGGCAAGGGAATGTGAGAATACCTAAGAAAGGGGAGTGTATCTTATATTCTTATGCAATAGCTAACAATCTTATGTGGAGGTCATGTTACATTCCCAGGGGAAATTGCATAACTTGAACCAAACATGAGAATCTTATATGCCCAAGCAAATATAATATTGGTTATCTTATATAACTTGAACCAAATGACCCCTTTAAATAATAAGATTACCACTATGATCTATTTGGTTAAAGTTGTAGAAATGTAATATTAACTTATTTGGTTGGAGATATCAAATATATATATTTTATGATATATTACATCAATTACATAACCCCAATAGAAAATGAAAGGTGTAAAAATGGTTCACTTTTAAAAATATTTTGGTAAATTTACAAGTCTAGTTTTTTTCCCATAGTTTAGAATTTAACAAGATATTTTTAGTAAAATAATAATAATGATGATGAAGAATTATAACCTATTCAATCAATCGAAAAGTGAATTTTTCACTTTTTAACGGTTCCAATTCCATTGGAAGGTGGAATTATAATATAATTCCACCTTATGGTGGAATTGCTTTAATCCACTAAAAACGGATTTTTATGGTTGGTAATAATAATAATAAATAATAATTTCAGGTAATAAATGTTTAAAAACAAAATATTTCAATTCGGTCAAAGGTTAAAGATTTTTAAACATTTTGGTTATCGATGATTTGGTTATTAAATCCATTAACAGATCGGTTAAGTAATTGTTAATATGTGTGTGTATGCACACACACATATTATAATACTTGCATTGCACGATTAAAGTAATATCTAAAATGAAAATTAATATAAGTAAATAGATGAGGGGCCAAAAAGATTGTGTAATAAAGTGAAATAATTGAAGATGTAAAAGTAGGATGAGGTGTTTAATCCTTTTTCGAAAATGAAGAAAAAATAGAGCCAATAGAAAATAGTAAAGTTGGGTTGAAAGTGATATTTCATTTCAATTACATATTGTGATAATTTAAGCATGAATAAAATTTTATTTCATGAATAAAATTTTATTTTGCTGATTTTAGTTTCTGCAAAATCTAGATGGCTTCACAGTTGGCCCAAATGTTGCCTACTTCAAACTTCAAACTTAATACTAAATGGATATTAAGTAATGCACTACTAAGTTTTCTATCTTTATTTATTGACTTCACTTCATTAATAAATCCTCCGTTTACCAAAGCATTTAGAGTAATTCCTAACTTTAATTTATTTTTTGCAATGGAACAAACGACCATTGCAATTTTCGTCGCCAACCTTAGACGTCACCCCCCCCCCCCCTCCATACACCAACCATCGCAACAAAATGAATTTCTGTTGTTGATTTCATCGCCATAGCCCGACGGACATACTGGACGTCGCATTTCTCTCGCCAATGTTTTAACATATTCGCGACAGAACAGAATTGATTCTGTCGTCTATTTTGTAGCGAAAATAAATTTTAATTTAAAAAATCAAATATTTTCGCGACGGAGAAATGATCGTCGCAATTTCCGTCGTCATCCTCTGTCGTCAATTCATTGGCGCCAAGATTATGCGGGATTATTTCCCACTTTGCACCAAAAATCGCAACCGAATTCCCTCTCGTCGCGATTTTTGTCGCAAAACCGCGACAAAAATATCAGCCGTTGCATTTTCTGTTGCCAATGTAGCGACGGAACTTCATTCTGTCGCAAAATCCGTCACCAAATTTTGGGCGCCAAGATTTCGTGGGTTTTTTCTCACTTTGCGCCAAAAATAGCTACAGAATTTAATACCGTCACCATTTCCGTTGCATTATTGCAACAGAACGCGTTCCGTTGCAAAAACCGTTGCGAAACGGTAACAGATTACGTTCTGTCGTGGTGTTTCCGTCGCGATTCATGATTTTTCTTGTAGTGAATCATAACTACTATCCACAATATAATACAAGGCTCATCGGCCAACAAACTAATACTAAGCTAGGTCCATGAGTTCATCTAACGCGCTCCGAAGCTACTGATCTGCACCTGAAAAACATATGGTGTAACAACCGTCAGCGAATAATGCTGGTAACCCACTCCAACGCGTTAAGTAAAATATAGGTAGATATAAGAAAATCATTTTGAAACTAGAATACGTATATAATCCTAAACAACTCTACCTTTAAAACCAAGATCAAGACTCGAGACACAACAACAGACTAGACACTATAGAACAATCATAAGGACTAGCATGCACCCTAAGAACATGAGACAGGGCATAATAGACAAGCAAGCTCATAAATAGCAAATAAAGGCAACAAGGGGATTCAAGGACACTCAATTAGCCAGTAATTATCAAAGCACACAATCCATCTTCAAACCTTATACCAAGTTCCAACCTTTTCACTCCACTCCATCCTTATTTCAGTTCCAACCTGTACCTCCAGGCCACCCTTATACCTCGTTCCTTATTCCTCCGGAGCAACTACATGCCCCACCCCGTAACCACCAACAAGTCCACCAACATGGTAGCACCGAAGTGTCATTCCAATGGTCCGTGCATCTTGCACCAATACCAAGGGGTCAGCGCATATAGCTCTAACATGACACCGTGGCTCTTATACCCTGACCCAAGCCTCTAGCCAACAAGTCGAAGGGGTGGTCTGTGCCTTTAGCACAATAACCGAGCACTCGTTGTGCTTTCCGCCAACAATTCATCTCCACCAATCACAGTCTCATCATCATCAGTCACATCGATCATTGCGCAATGACCATGATACCCATCATCATTCAATCAATCACGATTCACGACACCAAAACCTACATGGATTCCTACCATATAGTTCTAGACATACGAAACATCAAGAAGACACTCAAATAGTTCCACAAAAGAACATCGGGAAGACAAAAGACCAAATACCGAGTCAAAAGAATCACAGGCAACAAATCACCCAACAACCAACATAGTGTACCCGCGGGTGGGCCCACGGGTAGGCCCCTACCCGTGGTCCTGCCCGCGAGTACAGGCTCTTTCACAACGTGAACCCCACGGGTGGGCGGCGGGTGGGCCTCCTACCCGCCGTTCCGCCCGCGGGTACAATCCTGTACCACAATACAACACTTCGCGGATTTTCATCTCCAAACTCAAATTCAAGTCCAAAACATGCCAAATCTCACCAAATACAACAAAATGACTTGAATCAAAGGAAATGCCAAGAAATGGCACAAATGAACCCTAAACACAAGCTCTAGATATGCATTTTCACAAGACAATGCATAAACACTCACATTTCATATCAAAACGCATGTAGAATCCAAGAAATCATCATATAGGTAAGCAAAATAGAATTTGTAGAGCATGGGTTACCTCTTGTAGACTAAAGACTTCACTTTACACCTCAACAAGCTCCTCACAAGGCTCACCTTCCAAACCCACTTCAAGAACATACAAAAAGATCATAAAGATCCTATCTTTAAGAAAAGACACCTTAGATAAAACCAAAAACACAAGATGAACTTAGATCTTACCCTCCTAGATGCCCAAATATAAGAAAGGTTGAATCTTGGAAGCAACTCTTGAAGTTTTGGCAAGGTTCCAACTTGGCTTGGAAGAAAAGCTACTCACCTTTTTAGAGAGAAGGTGGAGCTAGATTTTTAGAAAAGTGTAAGGAGAGAATGAAGGTGGTCTACTAGGTTAGGTTACAATACCAACAACAAGTGAAAGGTCAAGAATACCCTTACTAACATAAGGAAGTGTAAGGAACAAGGGAACCCCTTACAAAGCTCAATGTACAACTTTGACTTTGGGGTTGACTAGTCAATTACTAGTCCCCAACTATTAAATTTCAGGAATTTAAGGAATTAAATTACAAATTGAAATAGGATTAATTACTCAATTAATCCCTTAATTGAATTTGGATTTCGGGGTGTCACAATTCCACCTCCCTGGGCGAGGGCATCTTGGGGATCTCGTCTGGGAAGACATCCGCGAATTCGTCCACCACCGGGTTTGACTGCGGTTCGTTGCTTCTGGCGTCCAGATCCTCAACTGAGCACAGAAAGGCCTCACACCCTTTAGTTAAGTATTTCTTCATCTTCATCATATTTACTAGCTTGACTTCCGGGTTCTTGGTAGATCCGCAGTAGGATACCGGCTTCCCATTTTGTTCTCTTAAGATCACTTTTTGTTCGCCGCATAGGATCTGTGCCTTGAATTTCCCTAACTAGTCCATCCCTAAGATTACTTGTATGCCATCCAATCTGAACTAGATTAGATTGCAAGGAAATTCTACCCCACCAATGATGATCATTGTGTCTTTGTACATATGATCGCACTTCAACACTTCGCCTGACTCCACCTTGACTCTTATTTGTACCCCTGTGCCTGTGGTTAAACCGAGTCTTGTGGCGAATTCAGCTGCTATGAACGAGTTGGTAGCTCCCGAATCAAACAGTACGATGGCGGGAGTGGCGTGTACGAGGAATGTTCCGGTTATTACGTCGTTATCCACGACTCGAGCCCTACTCATGGCGAGGATCCTTCCCTGAGTGATTTTCGTCCCACCTTCTGAGACTTGTGCCAATGACTTTCCCCGAGCTTAAGGCGAGGCGGCCCTAACGACCTTTAATTTCTGTGGTGGGATTATGGAGCTTGCTGCGATTTTCCTCTTGTGTGCCTCGGTTGTTCCTGGAGGGTTATGTTGCACTCGTTGGAACTCGGCCGCCTTGGCGTAGGCTTCCTTAAGTGTCCTTGGCCTGTTCACGGTCAAGGCTTTTCTGCCTTCGAAGTTGAGCCCGGTAACTAATCTTTCTATCGTGATGTTTTTCGTAGGGACCAATCCTGTTGCGAAGCGAGTCAATTCTAGGAACCTCTTATAGTATTCCTCCACTGTGGCGCTCCCTTGCTTTAGATGTAGGAATTCTTTGTTCATGGCTGCTCGGATATGTTGGGGGTAGAAACGCTCTCTTAGTTTGGCTTTTAGGACTGACCAGTCTACGCCTGGTCCCGGTCCTTCCTGTGCCCACCACGAGTCGGCTTTGTGCCGAAGGTAGAATGATGCCAACATGGCTTGATGCTCCCTTGGACAATCCGTTACTTCGAAGATCTTGTTGAATGTCCGAATCCATTCTACGAGCGTTGCATGATCTTCCTTGTGACACCCCGAAAATCCTATCCTTTAAATAGGATTAATTGGATAATTAATCCTAAGTCATCTTTGTGGACCTTCTAATCAATTTCCTAAATTGATAGTCGGAAGACCTAAATTGACCAAGTCATTGGTCAATTGATTTAAGTCAGAAAGGGGGACCTTTAACTTTAGTGGTTGTACCTAACTCTTTGGGGTCTTCCTAAGATTTTCTACGAAAAGTAAGGACATTATGGTCTTTTCCCACTTGCTTGGTCATGAAGCCTTACCCTATCAAACCTAAATTTCATTTCCCCACTTTGGCAAGCTTTTCTATACCTTCTCTCTAAGAAAACTTGGCTTTTTCCCCAAGCCAAGAAGAATCTCCTTCATCTTTGCTAGGAATCATTCCAAGATTCCACCTTTCCATCTCCCAAGCTTAAGGAAGGGTAAGATCTAGGATTAGTTTGTGTTTTTAATTGGTTTTACCTAGTCTTTACCTAAGATTAGTGTTTTCTTGTGGTTTTGGTTGTGTAAGAAGATTTGGTTGAAGAGGAGCTTCAAGGAGAAGCTTAGGAGGGTAGAAAGGAAGAGTTTCTTGGTCTTCAAAGGTAACCCATGCTATACAAAACCTATTTTCTACTTGGTATTGATGATTCTTGACTTGTACTGATGATTCTTGATGCTGTGAGTGATTTGATGCACGATCTTGTGATAATGCATGTTTAGAGCTTGTATCTAGGTTTCTTGAATGCTATCTTTTGATCTATTCTTGGGTTCAAGTCATTTCCTTGTTGTATGTGAGATTTGGGGTGTTTTAGACTTGAACTTGTCCTTGTTGATGAAATTCCCCGAGGGAATTATTGTTGTACAACACGTTCCCCGCGGCGGAATGACGGGTAGATGTCCACCCGTCGCCCCACCCGCAGGTGGAAGGTGTGTACCCGGCGGGGAGGACCGCGGGTAGGGACCCACCCGCAGGGTACACCGGTGGTCATGTGGCGGGTGTTGTTTTCTCGTGGTTCCACCCTTTGGTTTGTGATGTTTTGGCCTACTTTTGTTGGATTGTTGAGCTTTTGGGTGTCTCCTTGATGTTTCATATGTCTAGAACGATGTCCTAAGTATCTATGTTAGGATTTGGTGTCTTGAATCGTGCTAATAGTCCAACTTTGTGATTCGTTGGATTTATGTGAGTCTTTGAGGTTCGTTGGAACCATTTAGTTTACCCGTTTAATGAGCATGCTAATTATGATGTCGTTGATGCTAGTATGTGTTGTTTGTCCATTCCCTTGAGGATTGGCAACTTGTGTTGCCAATCATGTTGATATTGGATTGAAGTCCATTGTTGTTGTTGAGTATTGTTTCACGTCTATCATTGAATCCTCTTGATTGATTCCTATGATGTGATCTTGTACATTTGTTGTACCTGTTGTTGATACTTGATTGGGCAATTGATGAGCCTCAAACCTCTTGATGATGACTATGTGTGATTATGAATGAGATTGGTTGTATTGTGAGTTGAGCTTTGCTCATGAGTTCGGCGGTATGTTACTATGATATTTAATGGTACCCTCGTGTACTGAGAGATCGGCAGTATTGTTTGGCGGCAGATTGGTGGGGGACGATGGTCCCAGGAGGGATAAGGTTGGACTCAGAAGTACAGGGTGGCACTCGGAGGTACAGGTTGGAACTGAGATAAGGCCGGGGTAGCCATAAGGGTGGCACAGGGTATAAGGTTGGAACATGTTGCTTGTTACATGATAATTGTCATTATGTGATTTGTTGTATTCACTGCTTATGAGCATGTATATCGAGAACTCTACCATGTTGATGGTAGGTTGCGTCTATTGTGAGTATGTTGCTTGTTGTCCTTATTGACTTATGGATTGTTGTTGATGATTGGTCTTTGTTGAGAGCGTTGTGTTGTGTCCCTTGATGTTTCCCCTCTTGGTTTTAAAATGATATATACCGTATTCTTTTGTCTCGAATGGTTTTGAATATATCTATATATTATGATACTTAATGCATATTGGTGGGTTACCAGCATCTCTCGCTGACGGGTGTTATCACTATATTTTTACAGGTTATGAGTAGCTTGGAGAGCGCGCTAGTGGACCCTAGATAGCGTAGTTCTTATGCTTCCTGTTGTTTAGACTTATGGCATGTGTGCCTTGTTTCTTATGACCCTGTTTATGGATAGTTTGTTAGACCTAGCCTGTGCACCTATAGTTGTATAGGTGTGGCATAACATCTCCTGTTTTACAGTTGACTAGCTTTTGCTTTGTTTATGTTTAATACTTAGATTTTATCTCTTATTTAAGCTTTTAAATTTTGATAAAATCAGGGGTTTACATTCCTCCCCAGCAAAGGAAGGGGGATTGTAATCTCCGACTCGGCGTGCTAGGTCGTGACCCTCGTCCAATGGGGCTTGATTACCACTAGTTACTAAGGTGTGGTTTAGAGTTTGCATGATTTGAGCCAACTGTTGCAGGTTCTGGTCAGGAGGTCGCGGGTATTGGTCTCAGAGATCCTCGATTGTTCTCCTGATGGTGTCATTCTAGTTGTCTACAGATTCAAGACCGAACGTGGGTGTAAGTTAGGAGTTTGCGCCCTTAACTGTAAGAATCCTTATGCTAAGCACAGAGTATGTATATTAAGGGAAAGTTAGACATAAGATGATAAATAAACTCATAGCCTCACCGCGCGTCATAATGTTCCTAGTTCCTATATACTTAAGTATCCCGAGTCCGAACTTAATGTCCTAAAGTCTTGTCTTAGGGCCTTATCCTAGGGTAGAACTTAGGCTCTGATACCAACTGTAACACCCCTAATTTTTAAACAATTAAAAGCTTATGAAAACTATTATTAATCATCCCAAACAGAGCATAGCTAATCCGTAAGAGTCGGGGTGTTATGCCACATCTAGGTTTGAGAACCTAGATGCACAGGCTAAACTAACTGAACAAGGCATAAATCATAACTACTATCCACAATACAATACAAGGCTCACCGGCCAACTAAATAATACTAAACTAGGTCCACGAGTTCATCTAACGTGCTCTGAAGCTACTGATCTGCACTTGAAAAACATACGATGTAACAACCGTCAGCGAATAATGCTGGTAACCCACTTCAACGCGTTAAGTACAATATAGGTAGATATAAGAAAACCATTTTGAAATTGGAATACGTATATAATCCTAAACAACTCTAGCTTTAAAACCAAGAACAAGACTCGAGACACAACAACAGACTAGACACTATAGAACAATCATAAGGACTAGCATGCACCCTAAGAACACGAGACAGGGCATAATATACAAGCAAGCTCATAAATAGCAAATAAAGACAACAAGTGGATTCAAGGATACTCAATTAGCAAGTAATCATCAAAGCACACAATCCATATTCCAACCTTATACCAAGTTCCAACCTTTTCACTCCACTCCATCCTTATTTCAGTTCCAACCTGTACCTCCAGGCCACCCTTATACCTCCTTCCTTATTCCTCTGGAGCAACTACATGCCCCACCCTGTAACCACCAACAAGCCCACAAACATGGTAGCACTGAAGTGTCATTCGCTTGGTCTGTGCCTCTAGCACCAATACCAAGGGATCAACGCATATAGCTCTAACATGACACTGCGGTGCTTATACCATGACCCAAGCCTTTAGCCAACAAGTCTAAGGGGTGGTCCGTGCCTTTAGCACGATAACCGAGCACTCGTTGTGCTTTCCGCCAACAATTCATCTCCACCAATCACAGTCTCATCATCAGTCACATCGATCATTGCACAATCCATTTTCAATAGAGATTAAAGCTAATCCATTGAGTCTCTCTTGCAACATACTTGATCAAAGTAAGATTTTAACAATTTCAACTTTGAAAAACTTTTTTCTACAGAGGCAACCGTAATTGGGATAGTCAATAATATTCGATATGCAATAGTAGCATTTGGAAAACAACCCATCTCTTTCAATGAAATCAATATACTCACTGCTCCTATATTTTCTTTCGATAAAATCTCTCTAAGTATTTTTATCTCAATATACAATTCATTTCCGTCAATATCACCACATTGTTCATCTCTCTTAAGAGCTGCTTCTAAACAAATGCAACAAGACTTCAAATCCATATTAGTCATTGATTGTTATAACTTGTGAGAACTAAACAAAAAACCAAAAGTTCCTTCATATACTTCATATTGCTCAAACCTTTGGGTCAATGAAATAATAGCTTGATCTACAATGTATACAAAATAATGAACCCTAAAAGATTCTTCTGGTGATAATGAAGTATCATTAGCACTCTCATCAAATTGTCTTTTTCTACGAATTTTTCGCTTTTGAGGGAACATTGGCTCAATTTCTAATTCAGTGGCAATTTCCTTTGGAATATCCATGGAAGTAGAAAAACCATTTTCTCTATAATCAAGGGCATCACAATTCTTGGATCATATATGTCAAATAAAAGCAAATCATTTGGTTTATCACTTTGACCAACATCATCTAAACAACTATCAACATTCTTACTATTTTCATTATCACAGTGATACCTATCATCGTTGTGCACACTATCATTTAGATTTTTTCCAATCTCACAATCATCTTGATATTCTATATGAAAATTAGCATCTAACAATTTTTACCCAGATGAACATTTTTTAGAAGACATAAAATCCTAAGGAAAAAATAAAACAAAATTTAGAAACTCTATGAATAAATTATTAATCAAGAAACAAATTCTTGAATATATTATTCTGAAATCAGAATTATTAAGTCATGTAAATAACACAATAAACAAGAATTGTAAAACAATACGTAATTTTAATTACATGTCAAGAGAATTGAAGAACTTTAGAATTCGTATGATATAAAAAGAATTGAAGAATCAGTAGCACATGAATTGAATATGTCGCCTTTGTGTCAATTCACTAAATTGTACTGCCTGCCCAAAGAATAAAACTAAATTCTGTGATGCCTACAAATTGTGGTATTTGATAACTTAATGACTGAATTGAGAATTCCCAAATTGGCAAATTTAATTTGCAGTTTTTCATAATCCGTAACTCACAAACAACACTTCTCAAATACTCAAATTAAAAACACAAATTTAATATTTGAATTAGTTCAAATAGACAATTAGACAAATACCTGAGTCCTAGACAATTTGTTGAATTGTTGTTGATTGTTCTGTAGTTCTCGTGAGTTGTGATTCATCAATTCCACACAACTTGTCGACTTCCCATCTATATCGTAATCCGTACCCTAATTAGGGACTAGGGTAATAGGTTTAACGGTTTGTAGGCTTCACAACTTGGCTTTGTTTAGCTTCAGTGAATCGCTATGTATATATACTATATTACTATAATTTTTTTTTTTAAAATAAGGGACCCCCAAATTTGGGGGCCCTGTGCGTCGACTCTGGGCAGACTTGCCCAGGGCCGGCCCTGTGTGCAGTCACCGTGGATGGTGACTGTGGCGGTAACACTCGTCGAATAGTTTTGATTGAATTAAGTAACGAATCTTACTTTTATTCTTGTTTAGTTTATCTTGTTAAGTTAAGTATTTTGGATTTTAGATTAAGAAAACTTGGGTGTTACACAAGGTCCTTAGGGAAAATCACCTTATCGAGCCATTCGCCAACTGGGTAGCGGCCTTTGTGGATGCCTTCCGTCTCGTTGGCCTCGGGGCTGACCAGAATCCGCTTGGGGGTCGGGGCCTCCACATGCATCTCGCCAGGCCGTTTAACGCCAGCCCAGCGAGTGGGAGATGCAGCTCTGGGAACCGAAGTGGCAGCTGCGACGGATCGAGCTACAACTGAAGGGGAGCCCCCAATTACTAGGGCTCCCGGGCTTCGTGCAGTCGACGGTTAGATGGAGTATGTTTGACCGGAAGGTCCTTTGCCCTTCTCTACGGTAGTCAGCCGGGCTCGCGCGAATGCTCGCATGATAGAGCGACGATCAGTCATGACCTTCGGAGATGCTTCGACGGGCGCGTGGTTGACAGCCTGGGCTACCTCTTTCTCCTCCTCATCCTCTCCTTCTCCCTCCTCGGACGACGGCTCCGTGACGTTGTTCCCTGTAACAGTAGAGTAAAGAGCGTAAGGTTTAATGCTCCCCGCAGCCAAGCATGGAGTGCAATAGAGGAGGTAAAACATACGAACCTATCCTAGGGGCACCGTCTGGCAAAAGACCGGCCTTCATCAAGGCCGCCAGTCATGACCATCGCCGGGCAGGAACCATCTCGCCCCCGGTGATCCGCTGGACCAGACCAACCAGGTTTTCGGGGCAAGACGACCGCCCGTCGAGATGGAAGCATGACGATTGTCATGAAAGGGGAAAATCAAAGGCCGGAAAGTGATCGGCCGAGCGGACAAAGAAGAATTCCTCCTTCCAAACCTTGTGGGAGGAGATCAACTTGTCCAGGAATTTGCAGCCGTCCTGGGTGCGTATTTGTACAAAGCCCAGGGAGACTAAACCAGTGTTGCAAAAATCGGGCCTAGGCGCCGATTGGCGCTAGGCGGTCGGCCACCTAAGCGCCCTAGGCGCCCGCCTAGGCGCTCTAGGCGCCGATTAATCGCTCTAGGCGCCTGCCTATGCGCTTTAAGCGCCCTAGGCGGTCCCCAGGCGCCTAGAGGGCGCCTAGCGATTTTTTCGACCTTGGACTAAACCAATAGCCGTAAAGCGGAAGATCTGCTGGAATAGAGGCAGGGTGGCTTCTACCCTAAGGCGATGGTAGTAGGTGAGGAAGGCAGTCAAGAGACAGTACGAGTTGGGTGTCAGCTGGCCAGGCACTATTTGCCGTAATATTGAAGAAGGAGGGTAAGGAAGGGCGAGAGGGGCACACGGAAGCCACAACGTACAAATTGATAGTGGATCCCCACATACCCGCCACCAGGGGGATCCGTTATCATTCAGTCGCCCGGAAGGCGAGTTACCGCCGCCGTACCTAGCAACCGACGGGCATGAAGGAAATCCACCTCCCGAAGGGACGATCGCCGGCTGGCCGCCAGCCCAGGTCATCAAATATGCCTGACTCTCGGTCAGCGGGAGGCTCTACCACGGCCACCGACGACCGCTCGCCGGCCCCCGGCTTAGTAGAGGTGGTGGCCGGAGGATTGGAGGTCTGGCCTTGGCGATCACCTTCGCTAGAGGAAGAGGACGAAGAAAAAGAAGAGGAAGAAGAAGACATGGGGAACAGACGAAAAGAAATGGATAGAAGTACTGGAAAAAGAAGGAAACAAGAAGGCTCACCTGAGGAGGACGACGATCGGAAGACGAGAAGACGAAAGGAGGGACAGATAGTGCCGGTTGCCGATGTAAAGATGAGCCTGAGAATGGGGGGAAGGTTTAAGGTTTCAGTTCGGGGGAAGCGAAGGAGGGAATGGAAGGAAACTATTGGGTATTTATAAGTACCCAATATTCTCCTCGATTGGACGGAGGGGGGCTCGCTGACTTAACGCTTGGTGTCACTGTTACGAAAAGACGCATTTCAAAAGATTAACCGGCAGAATTAGTGAGAACAGTCATAATTACACTCGCCGCGACTATACCGTTTCCCAGGACCAGTCGGGAGCAAAGAAAGAACCCGCTCGAATTATCGACGAACCAAGCAAGACCGAGAGGCCAGGAGGCCGATGTGCTCGGAGGTCTCTTGTGTTTCTTTTTACTTTTTCAGGCCATCGTTCGGCTAAACCTAAAAAGTGAGGGACTGGTGATAGATACCCAGAATAGCTGGCCAGACGGGAAGGCCTAGCAAGGCAGCCGGGTCAAGGCGTGGCTTGATACTTAGCAAGTGGAGGATCTCCAGGGCCCCTCCCACCCTTCGTGTAAGGCGTCCTACGATAGCAATTGTTCATCCTCTGCCGACCAATCTCAGCAGCTGGTGCGTCCTCGGGTGGGCTCTCGGGCGAGACTCGGTTGGGTGACTAGCCTCGGAAGTCGATGTGTCCCCGTCTGAAGGCACTGCGGGTCTCGAATGGGCGACCAGGCTCCATGGGCGGTGTGTCCCCGACCGGGTACCACTCAAGAACTCAATCGGGTGACCAGGCTTCGCGGTCGGGGTGTCCTCGCCCAAGTACTGTGGGGTGAGGCGATTTTGACAAGTAAAAACCAACAGGAAGAAATGATGAATGTGATGCTTATAAGTTCGGACCTACCTCATAGTATGTGGGGTGAGGCGATTTTGACAATTAATTACCTTATAAATAAGGTACCCCGCTCGATAAGTCTCCTTATGAGCCGTGGAACGGTAGGAAACCTTCCTACCAGTACCTGAAAGTGTGGGGGTGTCTTGCCAAAGTTTTGGTGCCAACACATAAGAAAGTAAAGATAGGTCCTAAAACGGTGGACTGTATCTTTATTGGCTATGCACATAACAGTAGTGCTTACCGGTTCTTAGTACACGAGTCCCATAATTCGGACGTACATAAGAACATGATAATAGAATCAAGAAATGCATCTTTCTTTGAAAATGTATTTCCTTGTAGGTCCAACGAGGGACCAAATACGTTAAAACGGACGTTTGACGATGCTATGGATAATGAAAGTGGGGAATTTGAGAAAGAATCTGAGCTCGAGCCAAGACACAGTAAGCGGGCAAGAGTCGAAAAATCATTTGGTCCTGATTTTCAAACTTACTTGTTAGAGTATGATTCTAGTACTCTAACTTGTTTATTAGAAAATGAACCAGAGTTTCTATTTTGTTTGATAGAAAATGAGCCTCGAACGTATGTAGAAGCCGTGACTTCTACCGAATGAACAATGTGGAAAGATGCTATTAAAAGTGAAGTAGATTCTATCCTACATAATCACACTTGGGAACTTGTTGGTCTTCCTCCGGGTAGTAAACCCGTAAGATTGGATCTTTAAAAGGAAGATGAAACCGGATGGTTCCATCGAGAAGTATAAGGCTAGGCTTGTAATTAAGGGTTATAGGAAAGGCCAAGGCCTTAATTACTTCAACACGTATTCTCCCGTGACGAGAATAAATTCCATTAGGATGATACTTGCCATAGCCACATTGGGGAATTTGGAAGTTTATCAAATGGATTTGAAAACCGCTTTCTTAAATGGAGTTAGATGAAGAAATCTATATGGAACAACCCGAAGGGTTCGTGGTTCCGGGCCAAGAAAAGAAAGTGTGTAGGTTTGTTAAATCGCTATATGGTTTAAAACAAGTTCCTAAACAATGGCACGAGAAGTTTGACCACGCAATGTTAACTAATGGGTTTAAAATAAACGAAAGTGACAAGTGTGTCTACGTTAAAGAAACGATATACGGGTATGTCATTCTTTGTTTATACGTAGATGATATGCTCATCGTTGGTAGCAACGATCGGATGATCAAATCTACCAAGAACATGTTAAATGTGAGATTTGATATGAAGGATATGGGTTTGGCTGATTTAATCCTCGGGATTAAAATCATTAGAAGACCTTATGGTATTGTGTTGAACCAATCTCATTATATTGAGAAAATCCTTGCAAAATTTAGCAAGGATGATGATCAATTGGCTAGGACACCGTTTGATACAAACGTTCATCTAACCAAGAACCATGAAGAGGGTATTTCTCAAGTAGAATATGCTCGGGTTATTGGTAGTTTGATGTATCTTATGAGTTGTACTAGGCCGGATATTGCCTTTGCGGTTAGTAAACTCAGTAAATATACGAGTAACCCCGGCGATATGCACTGGAAGGCAATAGTAAAGGTTATGAGATACCTTAGGTATACTCGTGACTTTGGACTGCACTATGGGAGATATCCTGCTGTACTTGAAGGGTATAGCGATGCAAACTGGATATCTGATATTAAGGACTCCAAGTCCACGAGTGGCTACGTGTTTACACTAGTCGGCACGAATCTCGTCCGGAAGTAAGCCTGAAAAGGCTTGGCACGAATGTCGTCCAGAAAATATAGCTACTTGGCCGGAATGAAGGAAATTCTTCCACTTTCGGAATGGTACGGCTGCCTGTCATCCGCTCAGCGGTAGACTTCTTTCGAAATAGTACGGTTGCCTGTACCGTTCCAGTGATTGTTTGGAGAATTAATTCAGACGTTAAATAGTCAATTTTGAAGGTTACAAGACTGGTTTTGTCTCAATTTTAAATGCCATGTTGAATCCTATTGAATTCCTCAACTTCTATATAAAGTTGTTGTTGAGAAGCGGATTTTTACACACAGAAAAAATAATCTTTTCTCTCTCGAAAACTCTACTTCTTTTCCTTTCTTGCTTCCTGTGTAATCCCACGCTCTAGTTCGCCGGGTTCCACTGTTTGAGTGCTTAAACTTGGAATTTTCTTCTCCTTTCTTGCCTCATGTGTTCATCTCATGCTCTAGTTCACCGGGTTCCACTGTTTGAGTGCTTAAACTTGGAATCGTAGTATGTTTTATCCTGGGAAGCCTAGGTCGTAACGCTCATAGCACCTTTGGGAGACGGCAAATAAGGTTTTAAGGAAAGAGTGTTTCGCTCAACTCGTACTAACCACCTTCCCACCATATCCTATCATCCTTCCCAGAAATTCCCACAAAAATAATAATCCTTTTTCATAGGATTATTATTGGGTTTCTCAACCATCATTTGCAACAAGATGAACACAGGAGGTTAAGTAAGGAGGAGGAGCAGAGTTTCAAGAGAGAAAAATCATATTTCTATTGTGTATAAAATCATCTGCTCAACCAAGAATATGAGAAGAGGAATTTATAGCATTAAACAATGGCATTAAAACTGATAATAAATAAGTCATCATAACCCTTGTAACAGTTGACCATTACCTGAGAATTAACTCTATAATTCAAAGTTGGAATTAATTCGAAATTAATTGCGAAACTGATGAATTAAAACCCAGAACGGTCGCTAGCCGAATCGTACTTACGAGACGAGACGAGATACCCTAGAGGTTACGAGTGGGCAACCATTCAGCCAAACTCGTGTTACCGAATGATACGAGTGGGTAACGATTCGGCCAACAAAGCCGAGCAACCCGAATTGTCACCCCACTACCACAACGAGCTGAGCAACCCGAATTTTCACCCCACTACCACAACGAGCCGAGCTAGCAGCCCGAGCCTGAGCCAAGTGGCTCTGTGTTAGAAAAACTTATACTGAAATTTGGCATAATATTCAAGATGACATTCGTGTCCGCGTACATAAGTCAAGCCTTTTACAAGCTCATGATTTGCACCCCACACCCTACACGCAGGAGAGAGCCTCTATGTTATACAATTCAATAAGCCTTAGAAAGGCTCTTGTATAAATAGTGGTGCAAACCAACTTACCAAACCAATGTGGGCTCAAATGTGTTTACTTTGAGAATCAATTTCTCATTCACCCATTATCCATTTTGAGCGTACAATATACCTGTGACACCCCGTAAATCTAAATACTAATTGGGGATTAATTGAAGAATTAATCCAAGCTTTCTTTGGTAATCCATTTCTAAAAATCCTGAAATTTAATTGTCGAGGGACTAAAATTTGACTAGTCACTTAAGTCAATCAAGTGTACCTTGTGCCTTATGGTTTGTGCCCTTGCCCCTTTGTCTTTCCAACCTTAGTAAGGGTAAATGTGACCTTTCACCCATGAATTGTTGTTCAAGCTATCCCTAGAAAGACATTTCATTCATTCCTCACTCAAAGCCTAAGTCTCTAACACTCTAGCATCTCTCTAAAAGAACTTAGCTTATTCTTTAAGCAAAAAAGGAGAACCTCCTAGCCTTGCAAGATCCCACTCCAAGATTCCTACTTTCATCTTCCCAAGCATAGGAAAGGGTAAGGTTCATATCTTTTTAGTGTTTTTAGCATCTTTTGGGTGTCTTTATCTAAGTTAGAATCGTTCTTGTGTTTTAGCTTGTGTAAGAAGTTGGTGAGGAAGAAGAGCACTAAGAGAAGGCTTAAGAGGGTGTAAACGAGAAGTTGTTAAGCTACATAGGTAACTCATGCTATACAAAACCTATTTTCTTACCTAAATGATGATTATTGGCTTCTATTTGATGTTCTTGATGTGATTTGTGAGATTTGATGCATGATCTTGTGATGATGCATGTTTAGAACTTGTATTTAGGTTTCTTGAATGTCATTGCTTGGCTATTTCTTGGGTTCAAGTCATATCTTTGTTGTGTGTGAGATTTTGGGTGTTTTGGACTTGAACTTGGCTTTGTTGATGAAAATTCCCGAAGGGAAGATATTGTACAAGTATTGTACCCGCAGGCGGAACGGCGGGCAGTGGCCTACTCGCCGCCCCACCGGCGGGGAACATGGGTGATCAGGGCATGTACTCGCGGGCAGGCCCACGGGTGGGGGCCTACCCGTGGCCCCACCCGCGAGGAACACTTGAGGTGTGTGCGGGGATTTGTTCCCCGTGATTCTTTTCTTCTTGGTATTGATGTTTTGACCTCCCGTTGATGGATTATTGAGTTATTTGTGAGTCTTCTTGATGTTTTGTATGTCTAGAATGACGTGTTAGGAATCCAAGTTAGGATTTGGTGTCTTGAATCGTGTTAAGGGTCCAACTTTGTGATTCCTTGGGCTAATATGAGTCTTGAAGGTTCGTTGGAACCATTTTGGTTTACCCATTTGATGAGCATGCTAGTTTGATGTTGTTATGCTAGTGTGTGCTGTTTGTTCCTTCTTGTTGGGGTTGGCAACTCGCGTTGTCAATCATTTTGATGTGGATTGTAGTCCTCGATTGTTGAGTGTTGTCTCATAACTTTGTTGAAATCTCTTGATTGATTCTTATGGTGTGATATTGTACAAATCGTTGTACCCTTTGTTGATACTTGATTGGGGCTATTGAAGAGCCTTAGTCTCCTTGATGATGATGACTATGTGTGAATATGAATGAGATTGGTGGGTTTTGTGACTTGAGCTTTGCTCACATGATCGGTGGTATGTTACTATGATTGAACGGTACCCTCGTGTACTATTAGTTCAGCGGTATTGTTTGGCGGAAGTTTGACGGGGGACGACAGTCCCAGACCGGGAAAAGGTTGGACTCAGAAGTATAGGGTGTCACTCGGAGGTACAGGTTGGAACTGTGATAAGACTAGGGGTAGCCATAAGGGTGGTACTAAGGGATAAGGTTGGAACATGGACTTGTCATTATGTGATTTGATGTATTTCCTTGCTTATATGCATGTCTTTGATGAACTCAACCTTGTGAATGGTAGGTTGCATCTAGAGTTGCGTTGTCCTTGTTGTTTGTGATTCTATTGTCTTGTTGAGGTTGATGATCCTCGTTCTTGTTGAGAGTTTGATGAGTCTTTGAAGTTGATCTTCTTCTGGCTTTCAAATGACTATATACTGTATTCCTCAGTCTCTAACGCTTTTGATTATATCTATATACTATGCTATTTAACATGTATTGATGGGTTACCAGCATTATTCACTGACTGGGTGTTATCCCTATGTTTTACAGGTTTTGAGTAGATCACGAGCGCGCTAGATGTGCACTCTAGATAGTGTAGCTCATGTGCTTAGATGTTGCTTTTGTTGTCCTGTGTGCCTAGACTAGTGGCATGTGTGCCTAGACTAATGTTATGTTTGATGATTGTGATAGATTTAGCTTGTGCACCCATAGTTTTATGGGTGTGGCATAACACCTTTCCCTGTTTTAATAGCTTTCGCTTATGATTGTTTTGATGATTAGTTGTTTATCGTTTGAATTTAAAATTTTTAAATGATGGTAAAATCGATGGTGTTACAATACCAATCTCTTCATCTCACAACAAAAATCTCGAATCCACTTTGAC